>NC_053023.1:652985168-653079216 GCF_003073215.2 Triticum urartu | reverse complement strand
GAATTCACCGGGGGTGATTCCTCGGGTTTTTCCCTTGATGTTTGGACACACGGATACTTGGACTTTACCCCTGTTACTTGGAAAGACGGGTCGACCCTGAGGGGTACCCGCGCAAGCTTAATTGCGAGTGATGTGGAGACGGGTTGACCTGGAGGGTGCCCGCGAGATAATTACGAGGCGTGGCCAGGCATTCCTAGCCCTTGCCGCAAGTCCTCGAGAAGGGGCAACGGGGTCACATCTTTCATGAGTCTCTGCTTGTTACCGCGCGTTCCTAATCCACTACGATTTGGATATTTGATTCGAGGGGCCTCTGGCCTGATAGCACTAACCATCACGTGGGCATAGTATGGGCGTTTTGCGTCGTATACTTCAGCCGAAGCTTAATAGACGTCAACGACTGAGCGGCGCATGCCGGGTTGGACTGGTAAGCTCCTGCCTTTTTAGGGAGGTAGCTAGGTCCGCTCACCGGCCGCCCTCGCAACATGCAGGAGTTCCCGGGGAGATGCCCATGAACCCTGGGGGCATAGGTTTAGTCCGGCATGTTGGCCTCTCTATTAAGCCTAGGTCGGGTTGCGGCGTATTGTTTGGCCGAGGCCGGGCATGAACCAGGAAAGTGTGTCCGACCGGAGTTAAGCGAGCGTGGTGGGTAAGTTGGTGCACCCCTGCAGGGAAGAAAACATCTATCGATAGCCTGTCCTATGGTAAGGACACTTGGAGTTGTATCCCGATCGATACAACTAGAACTGGATACTTGTGATGAGAGCTGGATGGTGATGAGAAATGGATTGTGATGATAACTGGATAGTATGGCTCTGGGATTGCTTTCTCGCAGGGAGTCGAGAAAGGATCTCTGGCCGAGGTTGATAACACTACTACTACTTTCCTTTATGCTAGTCTACTCCCTCCTGTTGCTGCAAGATGGTGGTTTCCAGAAGATGCTAGTCTTCGATAGGCTAGGCATTTCCCTTCTCTTCTGGCATTCTGCACTCCAGTCCACATATACAGCCTTCCTTTGATAATGTTGCATATGTAGTGTAGATCCTTGCTTGCGAGTACTTTGGATGAGTACTCACAGTTGCTTTGCTCCCCCTTTTCCCCCTTTCTTCTCCTTTCCGGTTGATGCAAACAGATGTCGGAGCCCAGGAGACAGATGCCACCGCCGATGCCTACTACTACATTCGAGGCCGCCGACGACCAGGAGTAGTTAGGAGGCTCCCAGGCACGAGGCCTTGCCTTTTGGATCGATGTTGCTTTTGTGCTAGCCTTCTTAAGGCAAACTTGTCTAACTCATGTCTGTACTCAGATATTGTTGCTTCCGCTGAATCTTGTGTATTCGAGCTTATGTATTCGAGCCCTCGAGGCCCCTGGCTTGTAACATAAAGCTTGTATTATTTTAATTTGTGTCTAGAGTTGTGTTGTGATATCTCCCAGTGAGTCCTTGATCTTGATCGTACACATTTGCGTGTATGATTAGTGTACGATTGAATCGAGGGCGTCACAGGTGATCAACAGGCGGTGGGGAGACTCGCCTTTCCCTGCGAGGGGGAGGAGGCGGATAGTCGTCCCATGGTTCCGCTGCTCTTGGGCGGCTGTCTTGGTCGCGGTCTATGGTGATGCGAGTCCGACTGCGGCTGGCAGCCGGCTCCTTGTCTCTTCTTCCGCGGACGCCGCCAGTCAGCATCCGAGATGTCGCACCTTGTTCTCGGCGGGGAGGCAGATCGTTGTTTTGCTGCTGCAGTGCATCAGTGCGGCAGTCGGCCTCGTTCTGCTCGGCGGCCGTGTCGAGGAGCCGCTGGACGCGCTCCGTTATCAGGTGACGTTATTCGCCCTCGAATTTGTCCAGCTCGTCCGCCGCCACCTGGGCAGCTCGGATATTTTCCGCAGGCGTGGCGTAAATGGGGCGATTTGCCCCGAACAGGTTGGCGATGGCCACGCCACGCAGCTAGACCGTGCCATGGCAGCTAGGCCCAGCTGGAGCCGGCGTGCCGCCCACAGCGCGGTCCATCTCGCGCTGGTAGGCCTCCAATAGGCATCTCATGCTGGTCAGCTTCTTGGCGCCTTCAACAAGCTAAAGGCGGCGTGCCTCCAGCGTCTGGCGTCGGCGTCTTCGGGAATGGGCGCAGTCAGGTCTTACAGCGCTGCGTCGAGCGGGCCATGAGCACCTCTGCAGGAGTGCTTACCATGACCGATGACAAGCACCTCCGTGACGGTGCTTCCGCCGCTCTTCGCGCGAGGGAGCGGCTCATCGTAGACCACCACGTTGGTGGGGAACGCGTCAAGCGACATGGTGTCGGAGTCGACCAGCATCGGGTCGGTGGAGCCTACAGACTCCAGGTCCACAGCTGGCTCGCTGGCGACGTGGAGTTGATCAAGGAGGTCCGTCAGGAGGCTCTCGGGGCCACCTGTGCCCGCGTCGGATGCGGGCTCGTCGGAAAGGCGAACCTCACCAACAAGATCGGCAAGGAAACTGGCCGCGCAGGCGACTTCCGCGCCATGCAGCGCGTCGGCGCAGACTCCGTCTGGCGTGCCGAGCTGGCTGTGCTCGCCAGGGAGGAAAAGGGTTCCCGTCCAGAACAGGTCTCCGGACGACGGTGCACCTCGCCCCACGGTGGGCGCCAAATGTCGGGGGTTGGGTGCGACATATGCCAAAGGATGGCTTATCATGGTGGGAGCGAGTAGAACGTTGCCGGTGCCCGGTAGCGGGATGAGGCGTAGACACGAACGCCGGCGTACTTTACCCAGGTTCGGGGCTCTCCTAGGAGATAACACCCCTAGTCCTGCTCTACGGGGTCTCCGCATGATCACTAAGGCAAAGTGAATACAAGGTTGCTCCTCGAGCTATATGCTAGAGGTAGGAGAAGGAAAGGCTAGCTCTCTCCTTCCTATATGATCTGGTCTAGTACCAATGGATTCGAAACTTTTGCATGGGTGCCCTGGGGGGTTTATATAGGCCTACCCCCTAGGGGTACAATGGTAATCTGGCTGGGCACACGGCCCAGCCGTCAGACTCTTCGGCCGCCGGCCTCTCCGCCGACTATTGGGGCCCGCCGACTGGTAGGCCCCGCCTACTGGTCCGGTACGGAGCCGACAGGCCGTACCCGCCGCTTGCGGGTCTTGCCGGCTGCTGATTACTGTAGCCGGGCCTCTAATGACGCAGGCTCGGTCATGGGGTCGTGGCTACAGCCCTGCCGCCTGGCGGGCGATTACTGTAGCCACTCCCTGTCTTGTCTGGTTAATGGCGCGTGGGACCCGTGGGAGGGGCAGGCCGACTCCCGGGGGCCGGCTCCCATCGGGTCCGACTGGTAGTGCTCTTGCCGTCTTCTGGACTCTCGCTGACTGGTAGGGCCCATCGTCCTTGGACCGTACTGACAGGCCATTGTGGGTGCCGGACTCCGCCCACTGGTGCTGATGCCAGGGATGGCATGGCAACAGTGCCGCGCTGGACGGAGATCTCCGTCGGTTGATGACCCACAAGTATAGGGGATCTATTGTAGTCCTTTAGATAAGTAAGAGTGTCAAACCCAACGAGGAGTAGAAGGAAATGATAAGCGGTTTTCAGCAAGGTATTCTCTGCAAGTACTTAAATAAGTGGTAACAGATAGTTTTGTGATAGGATAATTTGTAACGAGCAACAAGTGACAAAAGTAAATAAAGTGCAGCAAGGTGGCCCAATCCTTTTTGTAGCAAAGGACAAGCCTAGACAAACTCTTATATAAGAAAAAGCGCTACCGAGGACACATGGGAATATCATCAAGCTAGTTTTCATCACGTTCATATGATTCGCGTTCAGTACTTTGATAATTTGATATGTGGGTGGACCGGTGCTTGGGTGCTGTTCTTACTTGAACAAACATCCCACTTATGATTAACCTCTATTGCAAGCATCCCCAACTACAACAAAAGTATTAAGGTAAACCTAACCATAGCATGAAACATATGGATCCAAATCAGCCCCTTACGAAGCAACGCATAAACTAGGGTTTAAGCTTCTGTCACTCTAGCAACCCATCATCTACTTGTTACTTCCCAATGCCTTCCTCTAGGCCCAAATAATGGCGAAGTGTTATGTAGTCGACATCCACATAACACCACTAGAGGCTAGACAACATACATCTCATCAAAATATCGAACGAATACCAAATTCACATGACTACTAATAGCAAGACTTCTCCCGTGTCCTCAGGAACAAACGTATCTACTAACAAAGCATATTCATGTTTATAATCAGAGGGGTAATAATATGCATAAAAGATCTGAACATATGATCTTCCACCAAATAAACCAACTAGCATCAAATACAAGGAGTAATCAACACTACTAGCAACCTACTTGCACCAATCCCGGACTTGGAGACAATAATTGGATACAAGAGAAGAACTAGGGTTTGGAGATGAGATGGTGCTGGTGAAGATGTTGATGGAGATTTCCCTCTCCCGATGAGAGGAGCGTTGGTGATGATGATGGTGATGATTTCCCCCTCCTGGAAGGAAGTGTCCCCGGCAGAACAGCTCTGCCGGAGCCCTAGATTGGTTCCGCCAAATTTTCGCCTCGTGGCGGCGGAGTCTCGTCCCGAAAGGTTGCCTCTTTATTTTTTTTCTCGAAGAAAGACTTCATATAGCAGAAGATGGGCGTCGGAGAGCCACCAGGGGGGCCCACGAGGTAGGGGGGTGCGCCCCAGGGGGGGCGCGCCCCCACCCTCGTGGACAGGGTGTGGGCCCCCTGGCCTTCATTTTTTATTATTTATTGTAAGATATTCCGTGGAGTTTTGGGACTTTTGGAGTAATAGGTCTCTAATATTTGCTCCTTTTCCAGCCCAGAATTCTAGCTGCCGGCATTCTCCCTCCTTATGTAAACCTTGTAAAATAAGGGAGAATAGCCATAAGTATTGTGACATAATGTGAAGTAACAGCCCATAATACAATAAATATCGATATAAAAGCATGATGCAAAATGGACGTATCAACTCCCCCAAGCTTAGACCTCGCTTGTCCTCAAGCGAAAGCCAATAAGAATAAATATGTCCCCATGTTTAGAGGTAGAGGTGTCGATAAAAATAAAATACGAACATGAAGGCATCATGATTATTCTCATAACAAAAACATATATAGATTTTGTCATATGATTACTTATGTTCAAGTGATGATCTATTCACAATGCAAAAGTATGAATTAGAAACCTTATTGAGAATCAACAAACTATAAGCTCAGTCATTGAAGCAATTGCAATTTATCATAACATCAGAAAGAGTCTATGTCAGAGCTTAAAAGCAAGTCCACATACTCAACTATCATCTAGTCCTTCATAATTGCTAACACTCACGCAATAATTGTGGTTATGGAGTTTCAATCGGACACAAAGAAAGATAGGGGCTTATAGTTTCGCCCCACAACCTTTTACCTCTAGGGTAATGTCAACAATAATAACTCATGCTCCACTACATCCAATTAGATATATATATATATATCAGGTTCTTTCCAACATGCTGGGCTTGCCAAAGGATAAAATGAAGAAGGAAAGGTGAAGATCACCGTGACTCTTGCATAAGGTAGAAGGTAATAATAAAAGATAGGCCCTTCGCAGAGGGAAGCAGAGGTTGCCATGCGCTTTCATGGTTGGATGCACAAAATCTCAATGCGAAAGAACGTCACTTTATATTGCCCCTTGTGATATGAACCTTTATTATGCAGTCCGTCGCTTTTATTACTTCCACATCACAAGATCGTACAAAGCTTATTTCTCCCACACCAATCAATCATACATATTTAGAGAAATTTTTATTGCTTTGCACCGATGACAACTTACTTGAAGGATCTTACTCAATCCATAGGTAGATATGGTGGACTCTCATGGCAAAACTAGTTTAAGGGTATTTGGAAGCACAAGTAGTATCTCTACTTGGTGCTGAGAATTTGGCTAGCATGAGGGGGAAAGGCAAGCTCAACATGTTAGAGGATCCATGACAACATACTTTATCTCAGATATAAGAAAACATAATTCATTATGTTGTCTTCCTTGTCCAACATCAACTCTTTAGCATGTCATATTTTAATGAGTGCTCCCAATCATAAAAGATGTCAATGATAATATATCTATATGTGAAACCTCTCTTTCCTTATTACTTCCTATTAATTGCAATGATGACCAAAGCTATGTCTGCCAACTCCCAAAAACTTTTAATCATCATACTCTTTCTATGTGAAGTCATTACTCTCAATAAGATCAATATGAACTCTTTGTTTCTTTTTATTCTTTTTCTTCTTTTCACCCAAGATCATAGCGAAATAATCAAGCCCTTGACTCAACACTAATCTTTACTATATATAGCTCACGGACTCGATTACATAGAGAGATCATAAAGCAAAACTCAAAACTAGATCATGCCATAAACTTTATTCTACTAGATCAAGATACTACTAATACGATCGAACTAGGAAAAACGGTAAAGATAGGAGTTGTGATTGTGATACGATACCGGAGCACCTCCCCCAAGCTTGGCAGTTGCCAAGGGGAGTGCCCATACCCATGTGATTATGTCTCCTTTGTCGGTGAAGAAGAAGGTGGAGGTGTTGTCGATGATTTAGTTGATGGCGTCGACTTCTCCCTTAATTTGCGCTTGAGGACGGCATTTTGATCCCTCAGATCATCAATCTCGCACTCCAGGGTTAATATCTTTTTGCATAGGCCTTGCTTATTTTCATGCAAGAGACGAAAAGGGATAAACTCGAACTTTGGTTTCTTTACCCTATCAGGGAGACTCGACTTTTTGAACTCCACGTGCATGTCCCCAGGTTGAGGTAATGGGGCTTCATCCTCATCTGAGCTCGTCTCCTCCTTCCCCTTGGGTTCATAGTCCTCTTCTTCCTCCGTGGTCCAACCATCGTGCTCCACATCTCCATAGACCTTAGGATTGGCTAAGTAATCATCCACATAGCTTTCTCCTTCCGAATATTGGGAATACATGTTGATCTAATCTGCAGCAGCACAGCTCGAAACAAAAACAGAGGATAATTGCGTGATACTGGAGTCAAAGCCTTTGGGAGAATATATAGTCAATGTTTACCGACCAAAATACGTATCATGCAAGAAAACGGAGTCCGGAAGGCACACGAGGTGCTCACGAGGTAGGGGGGGCGCGCCCAGGGGGGTAGGGCGCGCCCACCACCCTCGTGGGGCCCTCGTGTCCTTACCGGACTGCCATTTATTTTTCTATTTTTCTAAATATTCCAAAACAGAGAAATATTGCCTTAAAATTGTTTTGGAGTCAGTTTACTTAGCGTACCTCATACCTATTCCTTTTCGGAGTCTCAAACGGTCTGGAAAGTGTCCCTTATCTATTCCTCCTGGGTTACGGTTTCAATAATATTGGTTTCAACATTTATAGGATTACCTGAGATATAATGTTTGATTCTTTGACCGTTTACCACCTTCGGATTTGTGCCTTCAAAGTTGTTGATTTTTATGGCACCGGAACGATAGACCTCCTCGATAACATAGGGTCCTTCCCATTTAGAGAGAAGTTTTCCTGCAAAAAATCTTAAATGAGAGTTGTATAGCAATACATAATCACCTACATTAAACTCATGCTTTTGTATCCTTTTGTCATGCCATCTTTTAACTTTTTCTTTAAATAACTTGGCATTTTCATAAGCTTGGGTTCTCCATTCATCAAGTGAGCTGATATCGAATAACCTCTTCTCACCGGCAAGTTTCAAATCATGATTGAGCTCTTTAATATCCCAGTATGCCTTATGTTCTAGTTTGAGAGGTAAGTGACATGCTTTTCCATATACCATTTTATACGGAGACATACCCATAGGATTTTTATATGCAGTTCTATAGGCCCATAATGCATCATCAAGTTTCTTAGACCAATTCTTTCTAGACCTATTAACAGTCTTTTGCAAAATTAATTTGAGCTCTCTGTTGCTCAATTCTACTTGACCACTAGACTATGGGTGATAAGGAGATGCAATTCTATGATTAACGTCATACTTAGCAAGCATTTTACGGAAAGCACCATGAATAAAGTGTGAACCACCATCTGTCATTAAATATCTAGGGACTCCAAACCTTGGAAAAATAACTTCCTTAAGCATTTTAATAGAAGTGTTATGATCAGCACTACTAGTTGGAATAGCTTCTACCCACTTAGTAACATAATCAACAGCAACTAAAATATGAGTATAACCATTAGAGGCAGGAAAAGGTCCCATATAATCAAAGCCCCAAACATCAAATGGTTCAATAACAAGTGAATAATTCATAGGCATTTCTTGACGTCTACTAATATTACCAATTCTTTGACATTCATCACATGATAAGACAAACTTACGGGCATCCTTGAAGAGAGTAGGCCTATAAAAACCAGATTGCAATACCTTATGTGCAGTTATATCTCCAGCGTGGTGCCCTCCATAAGCTTCAGAGTGACACTTGCGTAGGATTTGTTCCTGTTCATGCTCAGGTACACAACGTCTAATAACACCATCTACTCCTTCTTTATAAAGATGTGGGTCATCCCGAAAGTAATGTCTCAGATCATAGAAGAACTTTTTCTTTTGTTGGTATGTGAAGCTAGGTGGTATGAATTTAGCAACAATGTAATTAGCATAATCAGCATACCAAGGAGTGCTACGAGAAGTACTTATGACATTTAATTGTTCATCAGGAAAGCTATCATCAATAGGTAGTGGGTCATCAAGAACATTCTCTAGCCTATATAAGTTGTCTGCAACGGGGTTCTCAGCTCCTTTTCTATCAACAATATGCAAATCAAATTCTTGTAGCAAGAGAACCCATCTAATGAGTCTAGGTTTAGCATCTTTCTTTTCCATAAGATATTTAATAGCAGCATGATCAGTGTGGATAGTTACTTTAGAATCAACAATATAGGGTCTGGACTTATCACAAGCAAATACAACTGCTAAAAGTTCTTTTTCAGTAGTAGCATAATTTCTTTGAGCATTGTGTAGAGTCTTACTAGCATAACGGATAACATTTAATTTCTTATCAACTCTTTGCCCTAGAACAGCACCTACATCATAATCACTAGCATCACACATAATTTCAAAGGGTAAATTCCAGTCAAGTGGATGAACAACAGGTGCAGAGACTAATGCTTTCTTAAGTATTTCAAATGCTTCTACACAATCATCATCAAAGAAAAATGGTATATCTTTTTGTAATAAATTAGTCAGAGGCCGAGAAATTTTTGAGAAATCCTTAATGAACCTCCTATAAAATCCGGCGTGACCAAGGAAACTTCTTATACCTTTAATGTCCTTGGGACATGGCATCTTTTCAATAGCATCAACCTTTGCTTTATCAACTTCAATACCTCTTTCAGAAACTTTATGCCCCAAAACAATACCTTCATTAACCATAAAGTGGCACTTTTCCCAATTCAAGACAAGATTAGTTTCTTCACATATCTGCAAAACTCGATCAAGATTGCTCAAGCAATCATCAAAAGAAGATCCATAGACGGAAAAGTCGTCCATGAAAACCTCACAAATCTTTTCACAAAAGTCAGAGAATATAGCCATCATGCATCTTTGAAAGGTAGCAGGTGCATTACATAAACCGAAAGGCATACGTCTATAAGCAAAAGTACCAAAAGGGCATGTAAAAGTAGTCTTTGATTAATCTTTAGCCGACACAGGTATTTGAGAGAAACCAGAATAACCATCTAGAAAGCAGTAATATGTATGTTTACATAATATTTCTAGCATTTGATCAATAAAAGGTAAGGGGTAATGATCTTTCTTAATAGCCTTATTTAATTTACGGAAATCAATTACCATCCTATAGCCTGTAATAATTCTTTGTGGAATCAATTCATCTTTATCATTAGGAACAACAGTAATACCTCCCTTCTTCGGGACACAATGGACAGGACTTACCCACTGACTATCAGCAACGGGATAAATTATACCTGCCTCCAGAAGCTTTAGTATTTCTTTTCTTACCACTTCTTTCATTTTAGGATTAAGACATCTTTGAGGATCACGAACTGGTTTGGCATCTGCTTCCAGATTTATTTTATGCTGACGTAGAGTGGGACTAATGCCCTTAAGATCATCAAGAGTATATCCAATAGCAGCACGGTGCTTCTTCAGAGTTTTCAATAATCTTTCTTCTTCATGCTCTGAAAGGTTAGCACTAATAATAACAGGATATATTTTCTTTTCATCAAGGTAAGCATATTTAAGATTATCACGCAACGGTTTAAGCTCAAACACGGGATCACCCTTGGGTGGAGGGAGATCCCCTAAGACTTCAACAGGCAAATTGTGTTTCAGAATAGGTTCCTGTTTAAAGAATACTTCATCTATTTCCCTTCTTTCATTCATGAACATATCATTTTCATGGTCTAGCAAATAATGTTCTAAAGGATCACTAGGAGGTACGGCAATACTTCACAATGTTGTTTACTAAATTTAGAGAAATTAAACTCATGAATCATATCATCCAAGCCAATAGTAACAACATTCTTTTCGCAGTCTATCCTGGCATTAACAGTGTTCAAGAAGGGTCTATCAAATATAATGGGACAAAAGCTATCTTATGGAGAACTGAGAACAAGAAAATCAGCAGGATATTTAGTTTTCCCATGCAAGACTTCAACATCTCTAACAATTCCCACTGGTGATATAGTATCCCTATTGGCAAGTTTAATTGTAACATCAATACCTTCTAACTCAGTAGGTGCAATTTCATGCTTAATTTCTTTGTACAAAGTATGCGGTATAACACTAGCACTAGCACCCATATCACATAAGCCATGATAACAATGATCTCCTATTTTAACAGAAATAATAGGCACGCCTACCACATGTCTATGTTTATCTTTAGCACAAGTTTTAGCAATTCTAGCAGATTCACCGCAGAATTGAATAACATGCCCATCAATATTATCCGACAAGAGATCTTTAACAATAGCAATATTTGGTTCTACTTTAACTTGCTCACGAGGTGTATAAGTTCTAATATTGCTTTTACGAACCACAGTTGAAGCTTTAGCATGATCCTTTATTCTAACAGGGAAAGGTGGTTTCTCAACATAAGAAGTAGGAACAATAGGATCATTATAAGCGACAGTCTTTTCTTCAACTTTAATAGGTGCAGCTACTTTTACTTCTATGGGAGGATGATATTTAAACCACTTCTCCTTGGGGAGATCAACATAAGTAGCAAAAGATTCACAGAAAGAAGCTACTACCTCAGAATCAAGTCCATATTTAGTGCTAAACTTACGAAAAATATCGGTATCCATAAAAGATTTAACACAATCAAACTTAGGGGTCATACCTAACTCCTTACCTTCGTCGAGGTCCCAATCCTCAAAGTTGCGTTTAATTCTATCCAATAAATCCCATTTAAATTGAATAGTCTTCATCATAAAAGAGCTAGCACAAGAAGTATCGAGCATGGTGCGATTGTTTTCATAAAGCCGAGCATAAAGATTTTGAATAATTGTTTCTCTTGGGAGCTCATGATTGGGGCATGAATATAACATTGATTTAAGCCTCCCCCAAGCTTGAGCGATGCTTTCTCCTTCGCGAGGCCAAAAATTATATACATAATTGCGATCACGATGAACAAGATGCATAGGGTAATACTTTTGATGAAATTCCAATTTCAATCTTTTATAGTTCCATGATCTCGCATCATCACATAGACTATACCATGTCAATGCGTCTCCCTTCAAAGATAATGGGAAGACCTTCTTCTTAGCAACATCATCGGATATACCTGCAAGCTTAAATAATCCACAAACTTCATCCACATATATTAAGTGCTCATGAGGATGCTTTGTTCCATCTCCTGTAAAAGGATTAGCTAGCAGTTTTTCTATCATACCCGAAGGAAATTCAAAAGGAGTTTCATTTTCAATAGGTTCAGTAGGAGCAACTCTTTGCTCTACTGGACGGGGTGAAGATACCCCGAACAAGCCCGTCAGAGGATTACTTTCCATAGTAACAAGTGACAGTAAATTTCAGCACACTATATAAATTTTTTCTTTACCAAATTCCACCTACCAAAGGCGCTTCACTCCCCGGCAACGGCGCCAGAAAAGAGTCTTGATGACCCACAAGTATAGGGGATCTATCGTAGTCCTTTTGATAAGTAAGAGTGCCGAACCCAACGAGGAGCAGAAGGAAATGATAAGCGGTTTTCAGCAAGGTATTCTCTGCAAGTTCTGAAATAAGTGGTAACAGATAGTTTTGTGATAGGATAATTTGTAACGAGCAACAAGTGACAAAAGTAAATAAAGTGCAGCAAGGTGGCCCAATCCTTTTTGTAGCAAAGGACAAGCCTAGACAAACTCTTATATAAGGAAAAGAGCTCCCGAGGACACATGGGAATATCATCAAGCTACTTTTCATCACGTTCATATGATTCACGTTCGGTACTTTGATAATTTGATATGTGGGTGGACCGGTGCTTGGGTGTTGTTCTTACTTGAACAAACATCCCACTTATGATTAACCTCTATTGCAAGCATCCGCAACTACAACAAAAGTATTAAGGTAAACCTAACCATAGCATGAAACATATGGATCCAAATCAACCCCTTACGAAGCAACGCATAAACTAGGGTTTAAGCTTCTATCACTCTAGCAACCCATCATCTACATATTACTTCCCAACACCTTCCTGTAGGCCCAAATGATGGTGAAGTGTTATGTAGTCGACGTTCACATGACACCACTAGAGGCTAGACAACATACATCTCATCAAAATATCGAACGAATACCAAATTCAGATGACTACTAATATCAAGACTTCTCCCGTGTCCTCAGGAACAAACGTATCTACTCACAAAGCATATTCATGTTCATAATCAGAGGAATAATAATATGCATAAAAGATCTGAACATATAATCTTCCACCAAATAAACCAACTAGCATCAACTACAAGGAGTAATCAACACTACTAGCAACCTACTAGCACCAATCCCGGACTTGGAGACAAGAATTGGATACAAGAGATGAACTAGGGTTTGGAGATGAGATGGTGCTGGTGAAGAGGTTGATGGAGATTGCCCTCTCCCGATGAGAGGAGCGTTGGTGATAAAGATGGTGATGATTTCACCCTCCCGGAGGGAAGTGTCCCCGGCAGAACAGCTCTATCGGAGCCCTAGATTGGTTCCGCCAAGATTCCGCCTCGTGGCGGCGGAGTCTCGTCCCGAAAGGTTGCATCTTTATTTTTTCTCGAAGAAAGACTTCATATAGCAGAAGATGGGCGTCGGAGAGCCACCAGGGGGCCCACGAGGTAGGGGGCGCGCCCTAGGGGGGGGCCCCCACCCTCGTGGACAGGGTGTGGGCCCCCTGGCCTTCATCTTTAGCGAGGATTTTTTATTATTTATTGTAAGATATTCCGTGGAGTTTCAGGACTTTTGGAGTTGCGCAGAATAGGTCTCTAATATTTGCTCCTTTTCCAGCCCAGAATTCCAGCTGCCGGCATTCTCCCTCCTTATGTAAACCTTGTAAAATAAGAGAGAATAACCATAAGTATTGTGACATAATGTGATGTAACAGCCCATAATGCAATAAATATCGATATAAAAGCATGATGCAAAATGGGAGTATCATTGGTACAGCGCACTTTGGCCAAGCCAGCCCCTGGAAAGGGGAGGGAGTGGGCTTCACTGTAGCCACTCCCCGTCCCGTCCCCCTTGATGAGGGCATGGGCTATGTTGGTGCCATGGGCCAACTCCCCGTGGCCGGCTTCTCCGGAAGATGCCATGTGAGAGTCGGCTTGTCTTGACCTTGCCTCCAGGACTCGGCCACATGCGTACAGTCGGCTGTTCCCCCAGCCGACCTCCAGAAGGCGGCTCTCCATCTTGGCGTCTTGAGGGGCGCAGTCAGCCCCGATGTCTTGAAAGGTTCTGGGCCTCGGGTTAGCCTACCCGTGACCCATTACTCCGACAGAAACGTTTAGCGGTGACTGACTGTGTGGGATGTACTTACGACCAGAAATGATTTCGCTTGTATAATTGTATTTTTTAGCACTTCTGTATGTATTTCTGTATTTGAGTGCTCGCCGATCGCACACGACCACATTTTGCCGAGCGTGTGTGCCAGGAGGGCATATCCCCGACGGTTTCTGGGTCGTGTGGGAAGGACCCCCCCTATCGCCCACACTCACTAGGTGACGGTTCTGAACGCCGTCGCGGAAAGGGGTTAAAAACTATTTGTATAGCACCGATGTGTACTAGTGAATATGATAGATCCCCTATACTCGTGGGTCATTAGAAACCAAACATGACAATACTTGAACCTATGCATTATGCCTAGCTAGGGGCATAAAACAATAGCGCTTGTTGGGATGCAACCCAACAGTTATCATATTTTTTCTTGTTTATTTTCTGTTTTCTTGTGTTCACATAATTATGCTATTGTTATGATTGTGTTTTTTATGTTTTAAGTAGTGTTTGTGCCAGGTAAATCCTTTATGATGGTTTGGATGATAGTTGACTTGATTCTGTGGAAAAATAGAAACTTTTCGCCTAGTTCTGGAATTTTTTAAATTCACATAAACTTGTTTTTGCTCTCATTGTTTTCCACGTAATTTACATAAAAATTTCCAACATCTTCCTAATTTGTAAGAATTTTTAGAGTTACATAAGTATGAGCTTAATTCAGGTTTCTACAAACTTTTCTCTTTTTGACAGATTCTGTTTTCATTGCGTTGTGTGCTTATTTTGATGAATATATGGATTGTATAGGGGGTATAAGCCATGGTAAAGTTAGAATACAACAGGTATAATGCAATAACAAAATATGAATGGGTTTGCAACATTACTTAAAGTAGTGATTTGTCTTCTTATACTAACGGATCTCATGAAGGTTTTGTTAAGTTTTGTGTGATTGAAGTTTTCATGTTTTGGGTGAGATCACGATGGATGAAGGAATAAGGAGTGGCAAGAAACTAAGCTTGGGGATTCACGAGGAATCCCAAGGTAATATTCATGGACTCCCAAGCAACTAAGCTTGGGGATGCCCAAGGCATCCCCTCTTTTCTTCTAACGACCATCGGTAATTTAACTTGGAGCTATATTTTTATTCGTCACATATCATGAGTTTTGCTTGGAGCGTCATGTATGGTATGAGTCTTTGCTTTGTTTGCTTTTTAGTTTGTCACAATCATCCTTACTGAACTCACCTATTTGAGAGAGCCATATGTTATCATGATTTGTTAGAATTGCTCTATGTGCTTCACTTAATTTTTTTTTAGCTAGGCAATTGCTCTATTTGCTTCACTTAAATCTTTTAGAGCACGGTGGTGATTTATTTTTGAAGGAATACATGCACTCTCATGCTTCACCTATATTATTTTGAGAGTTGATATGATTATGTTTTAGAGAAATGCACTCTCATGCCTCACTTATATTATTTTGAGAGTTGATTGATTTTTTTGAAGAAATATTTGTGCTCTCGTGCTTCACTTAAATATTTTTGAGAGTTGATAATAGCAATGGTAATTTCCACGAGATATGAATTTGGTCCCAAAGTGATGAATATTCAAGAGGGATATAATAAAAAAATTCATGAGAGATCATTGGATATGATAAGTTTGATAACTTGCAATAGTTTTGCGATATGGGGATAATAATATGTGATTCATGTTAGTGAATAATTGTGCTTTAGTAAGAATATTGGTGTTAAGGTTTGTGATTCCCTATGCAAGCACGAAAGTCAATAGTTATGCAACAAAGTTACATGTTGCTTGTGGTGCATTATTCAGTGTTAGTTATGTTCAATGAATGTTTATGATCGTTTTTGTTTTTTGGTTGGTCCCTTCTCAATCTATTTGCTAGCCTTCATTTGTACTAAGCGGGAATAATGCTTGTGCATCCAACTCCTTAAACCAAAGTTGTGCCAAATGAGTCCACCATACCAACCTATATGCGGTGTTTCCTTACTGTTCCAAGTAAATTTGTATGTGCCAACTCTAATATTCAAAATATATTTCTGTTTTGTGTTCCCGTACCGCTCATGAAGCGGCAGGGGGTGGCCAATATTTTCCATGCTAGGTATTTTATTCTCACGATGAGTGTTTATTCACTTGTCATTGCACGAGAGTGTGGCGGGTAATAGGGATGTCCGGTCCTAAAATGATTTTTTAAATATAATGTTAATAATAAATTCCTTGGATAGTGTTGATAAGGCCCCCGTGGATACGGCTAGCCATGGATTCTGTAAAAATGGTCGAAAGGAAATAAACTTTATTTTCTATTTGGGAACTGCCTTTGATTTATCTAGCATGGAAGATATTGGGAATTCTTGGTCCTTTTCGTTGACAGGAAAAGCATGCCTCTCAAAATAATTTTATCTCTCAATTTAAGCTATGAGCTCTGGAACCTCCACAAATCTCTGCTTCCTTCTGGGAAGGGCATATCTATTTACTTTTATGTAATTTTTATTTTTATTTGAGTCTCTGTCTTCTCTTATAAAGCACCAACTAGGGAATATTATTGTCATGCTTGTGCATTGGATGTAGCTAATAATTGAGTGTGCTTCATGAATGGATCAATGATTGAGCATAATGGGCTAGTGATAACTTTCTTTAGCATTGATATTTTGAAAGACATGGTTGCTTGTTAGTATGTTTGAGTATTAATGTCTTCATGTCAAATTATATACTATTGCTTTGAATCATTCAAGTCCAAATGTCCATGCTATAAAAGGAAAGATTGTATGATGGATGTGATAGGTAGCATTCCACATCAAAAATTTTGTTTCTATCATTTACGTACTCGAGGACGAGTAGGAATTAAGCTTGGGGATGCTTGATGCATCTCCAACGTATCTATAATTTCTGATTGTTCCATGCTATTATAGTATTAATCTTGGATGTTTTACATACATTTACAAGAAACTTTATATCATGTTTGGGACTAACCTACTAATTTAGTGCCCATTGACAGTTGCTGTTTTTTGCTTGTTTTTTACTTTGCAAAATATCAATACCAAATGAAGTCCAATTGCAACGAAACTTTTTGGAGATTTGTTTGGGCGATAAGAGACCTTGGAAGCTTCAGGAGGGGATGAGAAGACAAAGCAGTGGCCCACTAGGCACCAGGGCGCGCCCTGGTACATAGTGGGGCCCACGAGCCTCTGTTTGACCTAACTCCACCTCTATAAATTCCCAAAAATCAAACAACTACGAGGGAGTCCACGAAATACTTTTTCCGCCTCCGCAAGCCTCTGTTCTTGAGAGATCCCATCTGGGACCCTTTCTGGCACTCTGCCGAAGGGGGAATCAATCACGGAGGGGCTCTACATTAACCTTGCCTCGCCCCCCCCCCCGATGATGCGTGAGTAGTTTACCAGAGACCTATGGGTCCGTAGTTAGTAGCTAGATGTCTTCTTCTCTCTCGATGTTCTTCAATACAATGTTCTCCTTGATGTTCTATCAGATGTAATTCTTTTTTGTGGTGTGTTTGTTGGGATCCGATGAATTGTGAGTTTATGATCAGATCTATCCATGAATATTATTTGAGTTTTTTTTGAACTCTTTTATGCATGATTGTTATAGCTTCACACTTCTTCTCTGATCTATTGATTTGGTTTGGCCAACTAGATCGATTTATCTTGCCATGGGAAGAGGTGATTTGTGATGGGTTCATTCTTGCGGTGCTCAATCCCAGTGACTGAAAGGGACATGGCACGTATGTATCGTCGCTATTAAGGGTAAAAATATGGGATTTATTCATGTGTGAGTTTATCTTGTCTACATCATGTCATCTTGCTTAAGGCATTACTCCATTTTTGTGAACTTAATACACTAGATGCATGCAGGAAAGCGGTCGATGTGTGGAGTAATAGTAGTAGATGCAGAATCATTTCGGTCTACTAATCTTGGACGTGATGCCTATGTACATGATCATTGCCTTGGATATCATCATAATTATTAGCTTTTCAATCAACTTCCCAAGAGTAATTTCTCTACCCACACTACAAAAAAAAGACACATCCGTGACATTTTGGGTCGAACGAATTTTTTTCTGTCATACATATGACACTTGTATGATGATAATTGTGACAAAACCCGGTATCATCATAGATGTGGTGGGCTCCTACTTCTATGACAAAAAATCATGACAGAAAATGGGCTTTTTGTCCTGGGCGGGCCGGAGACGCAGCTGCATGACATTCTTTGGGCCGTCCATGACGGAAAAAACCGTGGTAGAAGCGAGGGAGAGGAAAATTTCGGGGAGTTCCCGGTTATGGTGGGAGGTCGGGGGCTGAGCCATGCGCGTTTCTCTCGTACACGTATGCGCGTGTGTGCGAGGCGTTGGCTCTAACTAAACCCGAGCGAGGCGTTGGGCTCTAACTGAACCCGAGCAATTGCACTGCAGGCTACGCGTTACTGAACCCGAGCGATCGATCGATGGCTGTTAACTGAACCCGATCGAGCGATTCCTTCGCTACTGCTGCTAATTGAAGCCGATAGATGCTGCCTCTGGGATGAACAGTGAGTGTTGTAGGGGGGTTTGGATGAACAATGAGCGGTGGCATTGCCTCTGGATGAACAGGACCCCGTGGTGTGGTGGAGGGCTGGATGAACAGTAGACGGTGGAGGGGTGCCCGTGGAGGGGTGGTTGAACTGGACCCCGTGGTGTGGATGGCTGGATGAACAGTAGACGGTGGAGGGGTGCCCGTGGAGGGGTGGTTGAACAGTAGCTGGTGGAGTAGCGCGCGGTGGAGGCTAGATGAACAGGAGCCCGTGGAGGCTGGAGGTCGACGGTAGCCCGTGGAGGCTGGAGGAGGTCGACGATGGAGATGAACCGTATCCCGTGGAGTCCCGTTTTGCGGTACGCCACACCCCTCCCGATGAACAGGACCCCCGTTTCGACCGTAGGAGGTCTGTTTCGTCCGTTTTGCGGTACGCCACACCCCTCTCGATCAACAGGACCCCCGTTTCGACCGTAGGAGGTCCGTTTCGTCCGTTTTGCGGTACGCTACACCCCTCCGATCAATAGGACCGCCATTTCGACCGTAGGAGGTCCGTTTCATCCGTTTTGCGGTACGCCACACCCCTCCCGATCAACAGGACCCCCGTTTCGACCGTAGGAGGTCCGTTTCGTACGTTTTGCGGTACGCCAGACCCCTCCCGATGAACAGGATCCCGTTTCGAACGTGGCCGGTCGAACACAAGGTCGTTTCCTCCGTTCTGCGGTATGCCAGGCCTCGTTTCCATTGCCTGTTCTGTCCAAGCCCTCCCGATGAACACGACCACTCATTCCGTTCTGACCCAGCCGGTTGGCTCCCATGCGTTCCGTTGCCTCCCGATGAACACAACGCATTCCGTTGCCTCCCCATGAACACGACGCATTCCGTTGCCTCCCCATGAAAACGACGACGACGTTGTTTCGCCGTTCCGACCCAGCCATGTCAACGAGCCCTCTCCGTACATATGCGCGAGTAGGCGTTCGAGACCCCGCCCGTATGTACACATATGTGGCCATATTTTCTTTCTTGCACTCTGGCTGCTGTACGTACGTGTACATGCTACGTGCGCGCCTCTACTACGACACGTGCGCGCCTCTACACCCACCAGTATATATGTACGTACACGTTTGCGACCAGAATGACAACGCTACGTACGCTTCGACCAGGTGGGTCCCGACTGTCAGGCACTTCCTTGCGTGCGAAGATGTAGCTGGTGGGTCCCAGCAGTCAGGGGGCAAATCGTTTTGTTTTTTTTGCCCGGATGCACTTCCTTGCATGCGAAGGTGTAGCTGGTGGGTCCCAGCAATCAGGGGGGAAGCATTTTTTTCGCGAAATACGGTGGCCCGTCCGGTGGGTCCCCGCTGTCAGGTGGAGGAATAATTATTTTGCGCGTAATAAGGATGCACTTCCTTGCTGCGGCCGTGGACCCAGCTGTCAGCGTCTCCATGCACAGTACTCTTCCGATGGAAGTCGGTCGTTGACCACATTGACCACGCCGCGCCGAGAGCACCACGGCGGTGGACGACGGCGAGGCCTAGGAAGGGGACGACACGGAGGCAGGGAAGACTCGGCAGTTGTTTCCCACACGGAGGGGAGTATGACTGTACAAGGGTTTACTGGTTCGTCTACCATCACCGGAGAATAACAGCAGGTGTGGGTGAGTAGAGGGATGGCTAGGCCAATGATGGGAGTACGGTGGGCGGTGAGGCCTGCGCGGCAGCACAGCTGGCCGCGGGGAGGAGGGAGCAGGCAGTCCCGCCAGCGCTTGTTTGAGCGGCTTGAGCAGGAAGAGCAGAGATTGAAGAAGCACGACGGCCGTTGGATGGACATCCAACAATCAGTGCTTGTGCGTCAACCTTTTTTTTAGGAAAGCCTCAAATCTGTGGAAAACAGCATACAACCCATTTGCCATTATTTCTAATAATTTACAGCCCATTTGCTAATTCTTACGGTTTTTTTGAGCCCATATTCTTTTTGTTAGCATTACAGCCCATATTGTGGCCACAGTTAAAAAATTATATGAATTTTTGCATATTTCAGTGCGGTCCGAACTATTTTTAATCCCGAAATTTCGACTCGCATTCAAACTGATTTTAAAAATAAATGTATATCAATATAAAATCCAACAAATTCTCCATGCATAAAAATTAATGTAATTTAAAATCTTGAAATGAAAAAAAAGATATTTGAAACTAATTGCCGGTTTGATGTGTTTTAAAAATGTACAGCCCATTTCTCATTACTGATGGGCCATTTTCTCGGCCAGCCGAATGAAAGCTCTCCTCGTCTTGAAAGATTTGCAGCCCAATAGGCCTGACAAAGTGACTTACTTGGCAAATCACAAAAAACTGGGTTGTGGCCGTGGACCCAGCTGTCAGCCTCTCCACGTACAGTACTCTTCCGATGGAAGTCGTTCCTTGACCACGTTGACCACGCCGCGCAAAGAGCACCATGGCGGTGGACGACGGCGAGGCCTAGGAAGTGGACGACGCGGAGCCGGGGAAGACGCGGCAGTGGAAGCCCGCGCGGAGAGGAGTACGAGGGTTCACTGGTTCGGCTGCGGTGTGAGGCTGCCGTCGCCGCTGGGCCTGGCCAGCGGTGGGAATATTAGGGGGCGGTGAGGCCTCTGCGGCAGCACAGCCGGCCACGGGAGGCAGGAGCATGTGGCACGACCGGCGCTGCTTTGGGCGGCTGGAGCAAGAAGACCAGAGGTTGAAGAAACACTACGGCCGTTGGATGGACATCGTACGGTCACTGGAGCTAGAATCGTTCATATTGACTAAGTTGACAAAGCCCTTCATCCCCGTCAACTTAGTAGGCCCACAAGTCAGCCTCCCACCAAGGTGGGTCCCAGCTAGCCGGGGGAGTATTCAATTTTTTGTGCGTAATAAGGAGGCACTTCCGGTGGGTCCGAGCTGACAGCGGGGGGAACGTTTTTTCACGAAATACGGTGGCCCGTCCGATGGGTCCCAGCAGTCAGGGGGAAATGATTTTTTTTTTGCAAAATACTGGTGGCCCGTCCGGTGGGTCCCGCTATCAGGTGGAGGAATAATTATTCTCCGCGTAATAAGGAGGCACTTCCTTGCGGCTATCGTGGACCCAGCTGTCAGCCTCTCCACGTACAGTACTCTTCCGATGGAAGTGGTCTTTGACCACATTGACCATGCCACGCCAAGAGCACCACGGCGGTGGGCGATGGCGAGGCCTAGGAAGGGGACGACATGGAGCCGTGCAAGATGCGGCAATGGATGCCCACGCGGAGAGGAGTACGAGCATTCACTGGTTCGGCTGTGGTGTGAGGCTGCCGTCGCCGCAGAATAACAGGGGGTGTGGGTGAGTGGAGGGATGGCCTAGCCAGTGGTAGGAGTAGTATGGGGGCGGTGAGGCCTCCACGGTAGCACAGCCGGCCACGGGAGGCAGGAGCAGGCGGCACGACCGGCGCTGCTTTGGGTGGCTGGAGCAAGAAGACCAGAGGTTGAAGAAGCACTATGGCCGTTGGATGGACATCATACGGTCACTGGAGTATTGACTAAGTTGACAAAGCCCTCCATCCCCGTCAACTTAGTAGGCCCACAAGTCAGCCCAACAATATGGTGGGTCCCAGCTAGCAGGGGGGTATTCATTTTTCTGGGCGTAATAAGGAGGCACTTCCTTGCGTGCGAAGATATAGCTGGTGGGTCCGACCTGTTAGCGGGGGGAACGTTTTTTTCGCGAAATACAAAGGCCGTTTTTTTATGAAAGCATACGCGTCAACCTGTAGTAGGCGCACAAGTCAGCCTCAAATCTGTGGAAAACAGCATACAGCCCATCTGTCATTATTTCTAATAATGTACAGCCCATTTGCTAATTCTTAAGAATTTTTTTGGGGCCCATCTTCTTTTTGTTAGCATTACACCCCATACTGTGGCCATGGTTAAAAAGTACACGAAATTTTGCATATTTCGGTGTGGTCAACTGTTTTTAATCCAGAAATATCGATTCACATTCAAACTATTTTGAAAAATAATTTATATAAATATAAAATCCAAATAATTGTCCACGCATAAAAATCAATGGAATTTAAGATCTTGTAATGAAAAAAAATTGAAACTAATTCCAAGTTTGATGTGTTTTAAAAATGTACAGCCCATTTCTGGGCAAACCGAATGAAACTCTCCTCATCTTGAAAGATTTGCAGCCCAGCAGGGCCGATAAAGCAAGTAGGCTTTGTTTGGGTATTTCTTTTAAAAAATAGAACTGGGCTAGCCATTTTCAGCAAGGAAAAAACACAACTGGCTCATGATGTGGTAAACATAAATAAAACACTGGCTAAACGGGCCACAACCCCCGTACAGCCCCGTTGTTACCCTGATCCATCGCTAAAACTAGTATAAATAACAACTGCTTGTTCCTCAAAAAAACTGCGACTTGCTGGGTCCCTGGTGTCAGCCGCTCGTAGTGCAATTCTGTCGTTTATTGACTACGTTGACAATGGCGTGAGCCCTAGATGTCCAACCATTAGGAGGAACCATATTTTTGGGCTTGTACTATAGAGGCACTTGCTTGCGTACTGCCATGATGCTGGTGGGTCCCTACTATCATCCTCTCCACGTACAGTCATCTCCTTGTTCCTCTCGGTTGTTGACGACGTTGACAATGCAAGAGGGTGGCGCACCGCGCACGGTGAGCGAACCAAGGCCGCAAGGCGGAGGACGATGGCGAGGCCTCGAACGGAACGAAGAAGAGCCGTTGAAGATGCGCTGGTCCAGTCGCAGGCGGAGGGGAGTACCAGGGTTGACTGGTTTGGGCGCGGGTGTGTGTTGGGGCTGACGTCGCCGGAGAATAACAGGATGTGTGGGGGAATAGAGGGAGGGACTGGCCAATGTTGGAGGGTACGTATGGTAGGGCGGTGGAGGCGCCGCCAGCCATGGGAGGCGGGAGCAGGTGGAGCCGACGGGGTGGTTTGGTTTGGGCGGCTGGAGGAAGAAGAAGACAAGAGATAGAAGATACACGACCGTTGTTGGATGTCAATCCAACGGCTGGTAGGCAGAATCGTTTGTTGACTGGCTAGTAAGTCGACACCACCTTGGATAGGCTATTTCGTCGCGGGTCCCAAATGTCAGAATCCAAATCTGTCACGGTCATGCAGCCTTTCCTATGAAAATTTACAGCCCATTTGATGTGCTAGTTCAAAATAAGTTTGTGGGTGCTGGTGGGGGCTAATCACTTGGCTTCTGTAATGCACAGTGAGCTCAAGCAGCCGGTGAGAGTGATGTTATTTCCCTTGGTTGGGATTTGTTACAATATTTCACTCTAAATTAAACGAATGGCAAGCCATTTGCCTTGTTTCAAACAAAATATGACAGTCACAGCCGAGTTGAAAAGGGCAGGAACATCTAACTCCAACTTACAAACTGTACAAAAGCACGAGGGTTAATTGTTCATCAGGATTACAAAAAATCCAGATTGAAAAGGGCAACAACATCTAACTCCAGCACTTTTTTCGGCAGTCACAGTCAAATGGATCGGTCAGGTCCATAGAATGAACATCTTGGGTCATAAAATTTACTGGATTATGACCACAATATGTTGTAAATAGAAGCCCGGCACGTTCAGAAGCTCTTTTGCCCACTGAAACTCCTTTTTTTGCTCTTCAACATACCCATCCATCAAAACCATGCTGCTGATAAACTTAAGCCTGATGGACAATAGTAACCTCGCATTCAGCAGGAAGAATGTGACAAATCTTGTGTTTGCACGGTTGGCTAAATATCGTTCTAGCGTTATTGTCTTCAATCGAATCTCATGAGAAGTGAGAAAATCCCGATGCTTACGAATCCACTGATTGGTTATAACTTTTTTACCCCGTCCTGTTGCCTAAATAGACATGAAGATTGAAAACAGTTAAGGTCTAAAATAAGAGTGTCGAAAGAGCAACAGCTGAACGGTTAATTCTAGTACACTATATGCGGGCTTCCAATGTGCGTGAAATTATCACCTTTATATACAACTTCTCCAGACATCGAAAGCATTGCAGCAAGCCAATAATCTTGTTCAAATCAAAACTATTCATTTGGATATATAAGATCTTGACAGAATCCAGCACCATTGATAGGCCATCCATGGAGAAACTCTTCATTGAGCATAGAACATAATATTAGTACAAAATGTGTACTCCAAGATGATATATAAATTATGCACAGAAATTTAAAATGCAGCTTATGGTTACAAGTGTAGATGATAATATAAAGTACCTGAAGAACTGTGGAGCCAAACACCATATTGAAATGAGCACAGAGATCATGTATTACACCCAAGGTCTCCAGTTTAGGCGTAGAGAGGACAGTTATTTGCAACGGTGAATAACTAGAATCAAGGATCAACCTTTGAAGTGAAGGGGCATCTTGGATGATGAGCTACCTTCCGTCAAAAGAAATTCCAATTCTTACAAGGTTTGGCGACTTTATTTGGAGACAACCGATTCTAACTATGAAAACAAGCACCAAGCACTCCAGCGCAGGGCAACTGGAGTGGATGATGCTATGCAATGAGGCCTCCGATATACGAACCCACACAAGTGGAAGTTTCTTAAGAGATGGGAGTCGAAGGTTTAGTACCAGATTGTCTGGTAGGTAGCACAGCGCAAAGGTGGCGGTGTGGAGAGAGGACGAAAACCGCGAGATGGACATCGGTGCTGAGGGCACAAGTTCATGGCGTTTGGTATGTGGTATGTGAATTCCAGGGAATAGTAGAACTCAAGCAGCTATAGTTCTGTGAATTCAGGGAATTTCAGCCAGGCGTCCACCGTGCAGGGCATGGTATGCTTGCTCAGGTAGCTTGACGGGATGTAGAGGCTTTGAACGGAGCCCTGGTGGGAGGAGATGATGGCTCTGGGGATTTCAAAATCATTGAAGAGAGATAGCTGACGACAGTCGAGATTAAGGGGCACGGCGCGCCATAGAGGGCGCCACTGAATTGAGAGGACTTGGGTCCGGCAGCAATCCTTGTTGGGGAGAAGCGAGATGATCTCCCAAAGGACGGCGTCTGGGAGATCGCTGATGCGGTCCACCCGAGATTCTACGGGTTCCTGGGATCCGGTGGGGGCGGGGTCACCGCTTCTCCCCACGCTGCCAGGTGTGGGATCTACAATAGGCGTCGCCGCTGGCGGGAGCCTCATCTTCTTGGCGCTGGGGTCAGCCGACTCCATTTTCCTCGAGGGCGTCGCGTCGCACTCACGGATTTCAGCAGAGTAACGAATGACGAGCCTAGTTGCAGTGCGAGCGAAGAAGAAGGGGAGCTGGGGGTTTTCTGTATGAGTGAGGAAGAAGGGGAGCTGGGGGTTTTTGTAGGAGTGAGGTGGGGAATTTGGGGGTACGAGTGGAGCGAGCTAACGTGAGGTGGGTGGGAGCGAGGAGGAAGAAGAGCACCCAGGTTTTTTTGGGGGGGGGGTGTGCTGGGTGTGGGTAGCGCCTCTCATTCAGTAAATATATGGGCTTTTGAATTGAATTTACTATTTACTAGTGTGGATGGGCTGTTTTGTCTTAGGCCCAGAGAAACAATTACTACTAGTACAGTGGAGACACTCTGCAGCTACCCAGAAAAACAATTACTACTAGTACAGTGGAGACACTCTACCGCTTCTGGCTCCTCCTAGATCATTGAAACGTCTCCCTCTACTGAATGCCGTTATACTTTTGTTCACCGACATGCGGGCCATGCAGCGCGCGGGCCCAAATGCCATCCACCAAATTAGAAGATAGTATGCAGGCGAAGAGTCACCCTGGTCGTAGCACGGCAGTAACGAGCTGTCATATCACAAACCCCACCTCCACGCAGTCTAAGTTTGACGGACGAAGCAACCGTCATTTCACTCTTTGCTGAATCCCCTTCTCCCTCACCGTCTTCAAGAAAGGCAACACTCGCATCTGCCACTGTTCTTCTCTCCGAACGAAGGGAAGGTAAGCGGATCCGTGATGTTGGTACATTTTCATTCAGAGAAAAAAAAAGAACTTTTGCAAAGCAGTAACCGATCCTCACTCTCTTTTTTGTTTCATTGTCATTGCGATTGTGTTTTCCTTTCAGTGGTCTCCTAGTATTCGTCAGTTTCATGATGGACCAAGGAGAACCTGGCAAAGATCTGTCGATATTGGAGCAGACGCGGGAGGCTGATCCCCACGAGACAGAGAGCTCCAAGCTGATGGAGGCATCCACCGAGCCGACACCAGATACGCTCACAGCCACTACTGAGATGGTCAACGCCCCGTTTGAGGTTACAGCCCCCATGGCACTGCAGGAGCAGTTTTCCCCCTTCGATGATGTGTCCCCCCCCCCCCCCCCCCCCCCCCCCCCGCTGAGCTGCCCAAGGTGATTTCCTTCTTTGCCGATCTCGATTGTGGTTTTTCATCTAAGTATGTGGTGATTTTTTTAGAAAAGCAAGTATGTGGTGATTAATAATGCAAAATTTTATTAGCTTCGATGCCATGCTATACATAGTGGTTTAAATAACTTGTGTTTCTTATACTGAAAAGTAATTTAGAATTTGTTTCTGTTTCAATTAGAGCCCTGATGCAGACAAGGATTGTGTGGTTGTACATGTCACTCGCTATGAGGCAGACGACCTGAATATACACACTGGGAAAACAGAGTTCTTAGGTTGTTGGATCCTGGAAGCCATTTGCGGTTATACCAATGAAGAGTTGTATTCCAGCCTCACTGTTGTCAGGCGTGTTGTCCAGGGTGTACTGAAGCACAAGAAGTTCAAAGCTACTCCTTCGTTTGTGAGGCATACTGTTCTTGTCAAGCTTACGCATGAAGATGACGTGGCATGCCTCCACAAACAAGTTTATCAATGGCAAGGCCACAAGGTTGTCTTCATGAAGGTTCACAGGATTGAGCTGCTGCGGGACGTCCTCGATGATGTTCATGGCAAGGTTCGTCTTGTGTCCAGCCCAAATTAGATCGAGGCATGAAATAGTTGCCCCAGCTAGTGTTTAATAGTAGTTTGGATTGTGTCTACTTATCCGAACCTTGCCTGTTATCGACCCCTCTGGGGCTAGTACTCTGTTTGAATCCGTCTATGCGAACTGCTGCTACTTTTGTGTGCCCGTGAATCATGTCAGAACCATCGTAATTGTTGCCGAAACAGATGCGTCATCACTAGTTATTTCATGAATATGGCATGGTAAGACATAAGTTGTCACGGTTTATCATACGAGCAGTGTGTGTTTTGATGACATAGAGCACTCGTTCGAGAACCATGCACCGACGTATACATAAGTACTTGTAAACACTGTTAGTGCTACCCCACTTGTAAGCAGTTGTGCAAAACACGGTACATTAGCTCAGCTCGCTTCAACACTAGGCTATCGACCAGCTAACAATCAACAATCTGTTGTCTGACATATAAGCAACTATGTATCTTGTTACTGTGGTTCATGCAGTTAATTGAGGCCACAATGTAATAAATTCCAAACGTTCACACGCTAGTCCAGCGCTCATGTGGAACACTCACATTAAACTCGTCTTCATAAAAAACTTGAAAATCATAAGTTAAGCAATTTTATACATCTCAATGATTCATAGAACATAACAAACACATACTAGTTCACAGCAAAAGACAAAGTTGTGAGAAGGTTTACAAATCAGGAAAAAACAAGAAAGGCTTCTCTGAGCAAAGGGCCTCCCAGCAGGCTTAAACTTCCTGGAGTTCACTCTGTTTTTTCTTGTTGCCACCATCCAGGGTTAGGTTCTCTCATTCCAGAATAACCAATTATAATTGTGGTCTCAGCTGGAATGCTGAACGGAACCATGCAATGTACTGACCAGCTGAAATGCTTGTGCATTCCACTAAATTTAAGCACCACTATTTGCAGAAATAAGCAGACCACAATGCCTCTTGTCCGCGCACCAGTCCAGAAAACCGCCGTGCAGCCGTGCCAGCTAGTCCTCGGTCCATGGATGAACTGGTAGAAAGTGCATTCCGGACTAGGATGCAGTTGTTTTCGCTCGTCCCTGCACTGCAATCAGGAAGTAAAACGTACGAATCAACTTCTTTTAGATTGCGTTGGTCATTCTACCTTAGTTACTACCAATCTAGGGATACCTTGAAGACGGGAGGTTAGACGACGGCAACGAGGGATAGCCATCTCATTTTGTAGTTGTACTAAAACTGAGGTGTGTGCTTTTGATTGCGCAGATAGAAATGATATGGAGACAGACATCCTGAAACGATATGGAGACAGACATCCATGTTTGTGCAAATACGAAATACGGTTATTTAAACAGTGATAAATATTACTACTTTCCCCCGTTTCCTCTTAGAACCAAGTCCTAGATTCATGCTACAGCTTTCCCACTTTCTTCCCGGTTTGAACCAATGCTTTGAGTCGACTGTATGAACTAGCTTTACTTCTAATAATAGTAGAAGTCTAGGTGGCTTTGGAACAGCGGATGGAAGTAGAAAAGGATCCACACGAAGGGAGCTGGGGCAGTAGAGCAAGGCAGGTTTCAAAGGAATATATACCTGAGGGTTGTCGGCATGTGGCAAAGACGGCGTCGGGAGGCCGCATCTTGGCCACAATACCGCAAGGAGGAAGAAGGGGTCGGAGGCCCTCCCGAGCCGGCGCTCTCTCGGAGAGAACGGCACGGCCGCCGATCGGGACGCGCGGGCAGCCGTTGGTCTCCTCCCTCGCCGCCGCCGACAGCATGAACGATGCACCTACACCCTTGCCCCGGTCGAGGTTGTCCGGCCGGATTTGTGACCAGCCATGAGCTGAGAGAGAGTGTGGCCACCTATGTGTTGCTTAGATCTGGAGAGCATGAGAGAGTGAACGAGAGCAACCCTAGTAAAGCAAGCGCTAAGGCTCCTGCTTTTATATATAGTGGAGTGATTTTGTTGTACCAGATTCAAAAAATGCGCTCCTACGTGTACCCGCGAGTGGGTGTGAGAGAACTAGTGCGTGCGTGCACCGCTTCTCTTCGTGAGAGTACAATACACTATGCCCAAAGAACGTTTGCCGCAAGAGTAATAGTATAAGTGTGTGACGTGTGAGCTAAAATAAAATGTGTGTGCCGTCTTTTGTTTTTTAGAAGTTCTGAGGGTAGGGTGTGAAGAGCACATATGTGCGTGACGTCTACCTACAGATAGACGGTGGGTGCAACGTGCGAGTCTGCGAGAGGACTCGGGAGAGTCGTGACTTGTGAGGATGTGTGTGCGTGAGAGAGAGGGGAGCACGTATCAATGCAATGCATGTGTCCGTAAATCATCATCCGACAAATGTTCGCCACAAGCCTTTTCCTGACGAACGTCGTAAGAACCGTTAGATCGGCATCCGACAGTGCCAGTTTTGCCATGTCATTTATCAGAACAGCCACTCCTCCTACACACAAATCTTCCATGTGAGTGTTAGCAACTGCCGTATGCTCCCTCCGTTCCGAAATGCAGTGCATATAGCTTTATTGAAAATTCGAACCTCGCAAACTTTTATCGAGTTTTCGTGTACCAAATTGCACATGTAGAATACCATGTATATATCATTTCATTCATCTTCGAGAGGTAACTATAAAGATGGGTGAGGAGTCTACAAAGAAAGACCATCGTATCACCCGCAGAAATTTCAAGCATCCTTTAGTGTCGAGGAATATCATAGGAACTCTATATGATATGATTTTTATAGGATTTTTTTTCCTTTAGAGCCAATTGGTTCATAGGAATAGATTCATATACTCCACATTTCAAAGGAAATAAACATGATATCATTTCTATAGCTTTAGAGCCACTTGGTTCATATGAATGGATTCCTATACTCCCTTAATTTCAAAGGAAAATAAACATTAGTGTATATTCAATAGAAAAGTTCCTATGATATGAACCAAATTACATCTCTTTTCTAATCCCTCCTCATAGGAATTGAGATACATGTCATCTCTAGATTCAATAGAAAAGTTCCTATGCTGTGAACCAAATGACATCTCTTTTCCAATCCCTACTCATAGGAATTGAGATGCTCCATGTCATCTCTTTCCCTACAACTTCCATGTATACATCTTCTATTCCTAAATAGATAGTACAACCCACTAGTAGCTTTTTTCCGAAACATGCAACTATGGCACAAGAACTATATAGTGTGCCAATAACTTTGAAAGATGGTCGCTGGATGAAGCTAACCCGACAGTGCAGAGATAGGCAAATCCGAGCACTACTGGTCGTTGGATATCATCAAGATTCCACCAGATCTGCCACATGTACAATTTAGAAGACTCCATGGTTGAACTTAAGCATAATGCACAAACCTCAAAACACAAGCACTTCTCCTTTGTTCTAGAATCTTCTGTATCATAATTGATTATTTTTTTCTAAATGAATTGCCATTATTTGTTTTTTACTTTATGATCTACAATGCACAACCCCATGAATCTTAACATTTTTATAAAACTAATTGATTTTGAATGAGATGAACTATAAGAACTAAACGAACATCTACATCATGCATATATGACTCAAAGCTTTACATGCTATAGTGTGTATTTATTCATAATTTGGTTTCAAAATATCATGCGTTCAATACATGTGTACCTTACTAGTTTTGAGTAGAGTAGCAAATTTCACGCGGCCCCGGGTATATCAAAATGCAGGGCCCATGCATCATTGCCTTTCGGTCGAACCTACGTCCACAATTTTTTGTACGTACTATATCCCCACTGGTCCCCGAACCCAAAATGTTGCCTCGTTCCCGTAAAACCAAGTGGCCCACACATATTTAAGGCGTCGACTCAAACCCGTTTACTACGACGTGGCCCCGCATGCTGTAGTACTCCTACAAACCCTACCGCCGCATTCATCATCAGTTTTCTTCAAGAGGACGAGGGAGAAGACGATTTGTAGTGGAGGCGCTTTCAAAAAAAGGATCTGTAGTGGAGACCCCTACCCTAGGGTGCCCTAGGTAGCTGCCGCACGCATCATTGTTTTCTCTTTTCTTTATGCTCTTGCGCCCTAGAGTGAAATGATGGTTGCTTCGTCCGTCCAGCTTAATGCGGGAAAGATGGGGCTTTGTGATTTGATCCCTCATCGCTCATTTTCTACTACTACGGCGCTACGACCGGGGTGCCTCCAATTCCAACCGCTGCTCCGAACTGTAATTTGGTGCATCGCACGTGGAACAAGACGGTGGATGAGCCACATGTCGGCCAAAGGGGTCCTGTTAAGTGTGTCGCCATTTTGTGTGCGGACTGACCCTGCTTGAGTTGCTACGCCAACACGACAGGAGCAGCCTACCACTTGGTTTTGCTCCTTGGTGAAGCCCGACTATAATGATCTAAAAAGATATGTGTTGAACTACCCTCTCTGTCTCGGTTTTTTTATTTTTAGGCGTCTCGGTTTATAGGGCCTGCACGTAGTTCTAGGTCATCCATTTGACTAACTAAATATGAGTTACTATGTCACAAAAAGTATATCATTGGATTCGTAAGCAGATGTAGTTGTATTTAAAAGTCGAGGGCGGGGCTTTTCCTGCGCAGTAGGCCGGGCAGTTCTGCCTAGTCGGTTCGACAGAGATGCGAGAAGACTAGGGAGTAGGCTGCTGCAAATGTAGGGCTGTGTGATTTGACAGCGAGTTACTGCTGGACAGGTGGGGCCCCGTGATTTAACTTGCCATTATCATTTTAACTGCGGCGCTACGACCAGAGTGAGTCTCCTGATTCCTGACCACCTCCATACAGGTGCCTCTCCCAATGCTCCACCATGTAGTAGAGGCTGGCTCTTGCATGAGAGCCCACTTCTCCACTTTTTCCTTGCCTCTCTTTCCTCCACATATGCAAAAATGTCATGTAAAGCGCACTATTGTACTTACTTTTACTTGCTCCTACAGGTGCTTAAGCTTGCCACATAGGCATAAAGTCTGATGTGTCAAGTTAATCAAGAAGAGAGAGACTAGTTTGGTGACCCAAGGAAGAAACGGTGCTAAGCGCGTGTACCTAGGTGAAAAGACAATTGAGTCTATAGCTAATTAAATGAAGCAAACTTAGCAACACCATTTCATTGGAAGAGGTCACTCCATGGCAAATGCAATAAATTCTAGTACTCCCTGTGTCCCATAATATAAGAACGTTTTTGGCACTACACTAGTGTCAAAAACGTTCTTATATTATGGGACGGAGGGAGTACGAAGAAAGATATAGAGAGGAGTAAAAAATACACTTATAGCCAACCTTATAGCCAACCTTGTTGTAGTATGAGTGACTAAGTGATGACTATGTATGACATGCCAACATCAGATAGCCTAACGCACCGTGTTAAATCTCCAAGGGCGCGACCGCGCGAGCGACACGACGGTCGTGGTAGGCGCGACCATGATACGGGGTGTTGGCAGCCCTTGGATCTGAGATCAAACAGTCGCATGCTAAGTTGCTGAAAATTTGCAGAATAACCCTCCAGGATAGGATATTCACCCATAGGTCTAGAATCATGCCATGCAACCGTTCGATCTCAGATCCAAGGGCTCTCGGAAGCCCGTATCATGGGAGAATGGAAAGCCACTACCCTGCCGTTCGCACGCTAGCAGTTCGCTCCTACTCGTCCCCGCACGTCCTTCAATACTACGGCGGTTTGCTCCTAGTCGTCACATCCATTCACATTATGGCAGTTCCACTAATCCTAACCCTCCTCCCAAATACATGGCGTCCCAAATCTCCACGATCGGCGGTGAGTACAAGGTTAGAACCATCACCGGCGATGAGTTCGATGTCATCTACACCCATTCTTCCGTGACGGTGAAAGGATGCCTTTCTCGCTTTAGACGCACATTCGAAAACTCAGATGATGAGTGGGTCGCTGGGCTAGATGTTGAGTACACCATAGTCCTCGGACGGGAGCAGGATCTAAAGGACGAAGAGAGGAAGAAGCCCGCCGTGATCCAGGTTTGCGTACATAACGTTTGCTTGGTCTACCACATATGCCATGCCGACGTTGAGTGCCAGGATTTTAAGAACTTCCTCAAGGACAAAACAGTGAAATTCATTACTGTAGACTTTAAGAACGACAAAGAAGTCCTGGGTCGGATAGGCCTCGTTGTAGGCAACCCCTTCGACCTCCAGAAGAATCGGCTGGTGCCCTCTCGTCAGCCTTCAATGCTGACCCTAGCAGGAGCCATGGTTCATCCTTCGTACCGTAAACTGGAGAAACCTCATTACACGTTTCATCGTCATGCATGGCAGCGGAATGTACTAGATATAGACCACATCCACTACGCTGCAATGGATGGCTACCTTTGTTTCAATATCTACAAGGGTTGGATGAAGAGCAACAGCCAAGTGTGCGGTTCAAGCAAAGAAGTATCGGCCAAGAGGAAGAGGGACAAGGACGAAGTCGAGGACGTGGACGAGGACTCCGAGTAAGGTGGCAGTGTCGTTGCTCATGGTGGTTCTAAACTTCTAATGCAGTGTCTACCGGATTAGTTGCATAGTTTAATTTCAGGTGTGCTTAGTTTAATTTGAGGGGTGTGTTGTGCTGAGCCCCCAGCAGAACTATGTTATGTTTCTTCTCGTTACTTTAACTCTTCAGTATGTACATACTACTAGTATTTCTTTAATAGAATTTAGCACCCCAATTAAGCACGTACTAGCTTTTTTAATACTACTATATGCATAATTTGGCGACGAGCACTTTCCATATGTACCACCTTTTTTTAATTTCAATTTTTGCTCCATGGCGCAATCCATCGATAGTACTACTGTACAAAAGTATACATTTTTTAAAAGGCTAGATTACTGTTCATCACATATATAGCCAGTTAAATTCTCAACCTAGAACGACGTGCATGCCATGTAGTAAACCGATATGGAGGAAGTATAGTAAAAATGAGGTGATTTTACCGAGCGATCGGCGGGGGAGCATGGCCTGTCATGCGGTCCCACATGTCATGATGTACCAAGGCGATGCGCTTGTCCCTCTTGAGGCAGAAGCAATACTACGTGGTTTGAGATGATGGTGAACCGAAGTGTGAAATAATGGTTGCTTTGTCTGTCTGGGAAGGTGCGGCATTGTGATTTGACGTCTCATTGCTCATTACTACTACTGGGCCGGTACGAGTGGGGTGCGTCCCCCCTGTTGTTCTGCACTGTTATTTGGTGCTTGACACGTCGACCCGGTTGCTATATGTCCCACATGTCGGCGACAGGAAGTACATAATTCATGGAAGGGAGCGTCGACGGAGGAGTATACTACAGAATTCATGAAAGGGAGCGACTTAGTTTTGGAAAAATCTGTTTTTATGGAGTACGTACCCACTAGGTTTTATAGGGCTCATCTAAAAAACATTCGTTTTTCTGTTTGATAAGTCTCAATTCTACTATACTAGTAGTAGTACCATTACATGTTGGATTTCGAGGTGCGTTAGATCACCCGACGCAAGCAGTGTCAAGAGAAAACTAACCAATGCATGTACAAGTTCATGGAAATTTAGTGGTCATTCATGCATTCGTTCTAATTAATGCCTTGGTAAACATAACTTCTTGAGAAAAACGAGCGTACTAATTACTTGTGCAAACTACGAAATTAATTCGACCACTCACCATCTACCTTGGTTGGAGAGATTTTGAAATTGAGCCATAAACTAGAAAGGAGGGAGTAGTAACGTTTGTCTTGATTACTATTTGTGGCCTTGTATAGATGCAAAATGTATTTTTTTATAGTGGCCTTGTATAAGTAAATGGAGGGAGTACTAACCAAAGTATGTAGTAGGGACGAGGAGTAGACGGAGGGATTAGTAAAATTTTCCTCGTGCTGTGAGCCACCACGCGCGTGGGCGAGGGAGCGGGTGTAAAGGCGTATAGTAGTAGTAGTAGTACTACTACTCGTAAGCAAGCTTCACCTCATACTATGAGCCACCGCGCCCGTGGGCGGGGGAGATGGCGTACTAAGCAAGCTTCTCCTCGTTCTGCGAGTTGATGGGATACATCAAAAGTACTCCAGTGTATAGAGCCTTGCCTCTAAGGTAGGCCCCACATGGTTTGCCTCTTTTTTTAATTTAACATAACGCGTCAAGTCGCAATTTGTTTGTTCACCCGTGGTAGACGATCCTCCCTCCACCAAGTGGACAACCAGTACACATGCCAAATTACCACGTGGGCTGCCTTTTTCGTACAGAAATGAGCTCCACCGTGTACCCACGCAGGTGTGGTTGGGAAAGATAGGGAGTACGTGCGTTGTGCGTGCACCTCTTCTCTTCGCGCACGTCCCCCACCTACGTGGGTGTGTGTGAGAGAGATACAAACCTAGACATAATGTGCCGTCCATCCCCATGCCTCCGCCTAGTCCGACCACCAGTCACCACCACGCCCCACTCCTCCTCACCTTATCTCTCATATTTCTCCCTGCATTTTTATATACAAGGGGCCACTATCAAAATTACAATTTGTAGATATACAAGGCGACTAACACTAATCGATGCAATATTAATGGTGTTTGCCTCATGGTACTAGCAAAGGAGGACATTAATTATCCCTTGCATGCATGCGGGAGTTTGTAAAAAAAATGCATCTTGATGTTCCGTGCAATGCACGGGCATCTTGCTAGTCCATGAAAACAACACACGGCAAAATTCCACGGCGAACGAGGGATTTGAATCTGTTGGGAGGGGTTGTTTGGATCTTGCCCGGGGTAGCCAAAATATTGGCGACCCTTTTGTCCACCGGTGCCTTTGCCATCGATGAACGAGAAATGGCTCGGGTGCTCGTGCTGTTATGCATCCTCCAGCGCGCACGTTCGAGACGAGCTCGCATGAGCTATGTTTTTTGTCCCACAACGCCACATGAGCCGCCCGCAGACCGACCGGCGACCCGCAAATTACACCATCCAACCATAGTTGCACACATTATGACAGCAACTCAACCAACCGGACGAAATTCACGCAAACACGTAGACACACTAATATTTCATATAAACAACGATAGAAATCGTATAAAATACCGGGTTTTCATACAAACATGATGGATTTCATTACATTCAAATGAACTACGCGGTGCTAGTTCTGGACAGCACAGGTATATAATACCTGGCCTAAATGGTCGCCCGCCGATTGATTTGTGTTCCTCATGTCCGGCAGCATGATCACCGGACTGCCGGGAGCCCCGGAGGTATATGCTTCAGCGCAAAGGACGGCTCGCTTCCCCACTGCCCAACTAATATCATTGGCTGGTGCCGAAGATGATGGTGGCCGGCACCAGTTCGAGTTCATCACCGGCCACTACTTCGCCATGGCCGGCACCGGCTCGAGTTCATCCTAACATTCCCCTCTTCCGTGGAGCCCATGCGGGGTCGACGAAGGTCCTCGCAATAAAAGGATCCAGCAAGACACCTGCTGTGTACGCCGGCGTCGCCTCTGCGGTGGCCTTCATGGGACCCAAGCGGCCGCGGCCTCCCGTGTTCTACTTCTCCTCGATGATGGCAGCGGACGCGGAGGCGCTGGCCACCGACTCGTCGCTCTCCGCACACCCGGCTTCTTTCGCTGCTTGCATGGCACGGCCGCCGGCATGGGAGTCTCAGCCACAGAAATGGGAGACACGGTACGAGGCGGCGGCGTGGACGACAGCAACGACGCCCGTGCGCCGCTCCTCGTCGAGCTGGCCTGGAGCGGCGAGTTGCTGAACCGCGCGCCGGCTTGGGGCGGCAACTGGCTCCGTCGGGCGAGGGGAGGGAGGTGGATCAGCGAGCTGCATAGCTCGTATCCGGCGGGCTACCCAGCCGGCTTGGATGCAGAATAACTACTCTTCATAAGCCATTGTAAGAGTGGACCAAATGGTGGAGGAGATAGGGGAGCGGGGGAGGTGTGCGATTCTTGGCCGGCGTTTGGCCTTGTTTAAATAGGAGATTAAATAGACGGCGGATGGGAGGAGCTCGGCCGGCGTTGCATTTAACGCCGGCCCGGTCATGAACGGACGTGTGTCCAGAGTGGGTTTCTCGGCTTCCACACGGGAGGATTTCATGGAGGCGTTTGAATGTGGCACAGAGGCGTGTTTAGCCGGGCGTGCCGCGAGTGGCACCCTCGACTCTGACCTAGGACACCGCGCCGTTCTTCCACTGACGTGTGGGCTCTTTGGGTGCATGTCCTGCATGTTGTGACCCAACGCAGGCAGCGCACAGCAGAGGAACCTTTGGTGGACCAGGGTGGTCAGAAGCGGGCATTTCATAAACCGATGATTGTTCATTGAGTGTGATGTCATCTTTTTCATGTAGATAAGCCTACTATGTTGATAGCCCGTTCGATACGTTGTGATTCATAAAGACCGCTGCAAACATCAATGTTCTGCTTATCATAGATAAGATTGATTAATACCCATAACAATCCATGTCCTTAACAAAGGGTGCATGCACGTATAGGTTGAGCGTGTGTCTTGCGTTGTGTGTTGTGTGCATGCAGGCGTGCGAGTGTTGCGTGCGTGCAAGGGTACATTTCAGTGTTGCATGCATGGGTGCGTGCGTGCGTGTGTTCGTGAGTGCATGTGTACGTGTCAGTGTTGCACGCCGGTATGCGTGCGTGTGTACGTGTCAGTGTTGCACGCCTACATGCGTGCATGTCTTGCATGCATGCATGTGTACGTGCGGGGTGAGGCTACACGTCAGTCAACTGACTTTTTCATCTCTGGTAATTAGATTTTCCAGCCGTTGGATACGAAATCAAGGGCCTCCAGTTTATCATCAAACTCCACCCCCCCTGAGCTGCCCGCCACCACCGGCCGAACCGCCAGCCCCCGCCGCCCGCGGCCGGCCCACCCTCCCTGAAACCACTCCCCACCGCCGGTCCGCCGCCGCACCGGCCATCCCTCTAGCCCCCCCCCCCCGCCGAGCTTTTTCTCCGGGGATCCCCACCCCACCGCCCAATGAACTCCCCCCCAACCGCCGGTGACTGCCAACCAGAGGTCTCACGACTTCGAATACCCACCGACCACTAATTTATAACCATTTCTGTTCTTCATATACGCGCTGACGGGTGGGCCCTATGGTAATGTGCGCTGCTGAATGTGGACCGTTTGACTGGTCAATTGATTGTGTTATCAACAAATTACGGAGCTGTATGGTGAGCCAATGACCGTATGATCACCCTAAAATGTACTCCTATTTTATTAACACAGTACAGACTCAAACTACCATTTCTTTCTTTCATATATGGGCTGACAGGTGGGCCCCACGATTATGCGCCCCGATGGTGCAACACTAGTTGCGCAGCGTGGAACGTTTGACTGGTTAATTGATTGTGTCATCAACAAAATACGGAGTTGCACGGGTGAGCCAGTGACCGTATAATCATGATATGTATTTGTTTAACACGGTACAGACGCAAGGGCTCATATATATGCGCAAGCACTCACCGCTATAAGTGCACACACGCGAACCCTACCCCTATGAGCACCTTCGAGAGAGTGGGCCAGCATATATGATCTTGAGATTTTACGAAGTCACCATAGGTGCCTCGTAGTCGAGTGGAACGTCTCCTCCCACTGAATGTACATTGCCGGAAAATACTGAAATTAACACAAGATAAATGTGAGCACTGGGACTTTAACCTTGGTGGGCTCGAGAAACCACTGTCCTCTAACCATCCAACCACATGTTGGTTAGCACGACAAAATGTATGTGGTGACCGTGATGAGCTTATTCTGAAGTCCAGTGACCATATCGTGCTTTCGCTTCAAATACAATGACCGTAAGTGTCATCAAGAAAATACGAAGCACGCATCAAATGCAAAGTCTGTCTGTGTCATCAACAAAATATGGAGACGTATCGTGAGCTAGATACCGTTGTACTATTGTATATGCTTATTTTCTTAGTGGCCGATTGCATGTGTGGTGTGGTGGGCACATCATTTCTAGTTGTGGTGGGTCAACATGAAGACTCATGGGTCGGTTCCATCCTGCGCCACATATAGGTTGGACCGAGACGTGTTATACGAAGACCCATGTGGAGGACTCGGCGTACAACACGAAGCTACCAGACTCGCGGAGGACTCTATCCCCACTGGTGATAAGCCGACTATATATGATTTGTACCCCTAGGCCCTTAGTATGTCATACAAGCTTGGGGGCTAGTTCGTCGATAGTATACACACACGCACAATGCCTAGTATTCACGTGTACTTTGTACACACCCCTATCACTAATATACAGTACCAGGAGTAGGCTCTTTCTTCAACTGCAAGGGTCTGATCCGAACTAGGGTAACACTTTGCCTCGTATCACCATCCAGCCTAACAGCCAGGGATATCCTACTGAATGATATGATGAAATCATATCTGCCAACTACTAAGAGAGAGGTGTGTCGGGGGGGGCAATGTGTGCGAGAGAGGCCTAAAGATAATGTGCGTGCGGGAGACACGTAGGCACATATATGTGCATATAGAGGGCTAGTAGAGACTATGCATGTGTATATATGCATGTGAGAGAAATAGTGTTTTCCAACTGAGATTAGTGAAAAGAGTGGTACATAGTAGTCAGGAAGAGAGAGAGAGAGAGAGAAACAGAGAGAGCATGTGCGTGAGACACCCCGACACCCTGAGAGAGATTGTGAGCATGTGTGAAAGAGAAATACCGATGCATATAAAGTGTGTGCACTTATGCGTTAGATAGAGAGATATATAACGCGTTTGTGAGGACGGGGCGAGGCATAGTGCATCTACGTGTAAAAGGCGGTTCTACGCATTAAATTAAAATATAAATGGCATTATTATTTTTGGATGAGATCATGAATTTTGCAAATTGCGTATGGATGAAAATCGGTCTATCAGACACCCATACTCTATTGAATTCTAGCATGTGCATGTGTTTATTTCATATTATCGATCCATAGAGTGAGAGCGGTTTGAAATACAGGCAATGGATGCTTTTGCAATTCATATATAAACATTAATTAGTGCACTCCATGTTGTTAGTGTGAAGCACTTTATACATTTGTCACTTGCATGGATACATTCCAAATTGCTAGCTACGAAATAGAATACATGTCGAATTCAACATAAAGGGGGTTTTGAAGATTCAAAATCATAGGAAGTGCATTCATCTATTTGAACCCGAGATAATGGCATTTGTAAATCAGATGTAAAAGGGGGCATCAATCTATGTTGTGAGTTTGAACATATATATTCATACGCATATCTAACTTTTTTTTGCAACCAAGGAGATTATATCTGGAACCATGCATGAACTGAGGTAAGTTGGATATTTTTCAATATATACTCGTGTACAATGTATATTCAAATGTACCCCCTCCATTCCAAAATAATCATAGATTTAGGATTTTCAAGAGTAAAGATTTGTGAAGTTTGACAAATCCTGAAAGTTCAATTCAAGAGAACCGAAAACGTTAATGCTTCTGCTCCCAAATACTGAACGAAGCGCCAAATAAGCCTCTGGTCACCCGAAACCGCGCGAGACTAATGTTTTGGTGGTAGGAAATTACTGTCCTGACTCTGGCCCATGTAGCCTATCGACCCGATGTCCAAAGGTCTAAACCGGGGTAGGTTTGTAACTTCACCAAGATGCCAGTCTCAACTGCCTTTGAGAAGCATTCATACGCCATGGGCGCCTACCCATGCGCTCGGCCGAAATCTATCCTGCCCACATTTGGGACACCTGACATGACTGTCCTACCCCCAACCTGCAATATGTCTGAAATTTTAGATGGGGGCCAAGTTTGTAACTTTCCCCAAATTTCAAACAAGCGCGTCTCAAACCGAAACATTGTTCCCCCTTAGTTCCCCGCCTCCCTCCATTTCCCCATTCATACTCCGTGGGCGCGAAAACGCCCTCTCCACCAGCCGCAAAACCCCAGCCTATTCCGTCCTCCACCCGATAGAGGCCAATCCACCGCCGCCCCTCCTCCATCACGCCCGAGCCGGTACCTCGACATCGTCGTCCAACGCAACTGCAACTGCAACACCCTCAAGGACTTAGCATCTGAAGCCGAGGTAGAGCTGCCTCCACGATGCCGACGCCGATGTGCGCCGTACCAGAACCACTCCGACCACGTTGTCCTGCACCTCACTGCTGTGGCTCCACTGTCGCAACCGTCCACCGCACCGGAGATGTTCCCGCTACGCCGTCATTCGCCGCCTCAGATCTGCTTCCCTGCTACCGACAGACGGCCACCGCACCACACTCAACAACTTGGCCATGGGTTCGTCCAAGGATGCACCGTCCTCCACAACTTCTGGTTTCCGGCGAACAATAAGAAGATCGTCGGAAAAACAGAAGGAGGACACAGCACTGCCAACAGAAAGAGGTACTCCTCTTCCCTTATTCGTGCAAATCTTACGTCTCCGCTCACACTGTATTCATCCCACGAAAGAAACTAGTTGAGCGCTTCTTACTGCATCTTCTTCATGATACTAAATGCACAAGGTTTCCTCCCTTTTACTATTTCACCTTTGCTAGAGGTCAGTAGCCCGCCTGGATTTCAATTCAGGGTAAGTTGAACCGCAATTAAAAGAAGCAGCACCCGCTTAGGCGCGCGGAGCACCTAGTCCGCCAGTTCCCTGGGGAAGCGGCGCATCGGTGTCTATCATAGGGGTGTGGGGTGCAGGAGCTGCTTGCGCCCGATCTGGAGGTCGGCGGGGCTTGAATGGATGGCCGAGGGGGCGGTGCCAAGCACGGCGGTGCGGTGAGGTCGAGGGGAGGGCGCAGGCAGGGGAGGAATACTGGGCCGGTGGTCGCTGGCGTTTCGAGGGAGATCGTCAACACTGACTGGCTGGAGGTAGATGAAGGCGATCTGCCCGTTCTTTGTACATCGGACGGTGCAGAAAAAATGGACTAACTTATTTGCTTTCAGTCGGCTGTTATTTTCATAGAATCATATAGTAATTTAGTGTGCCATGCATGTTGTAGAGCTATCATATGTCTCCCGTCATTTATTTCTCACCGACCTGCTATCTGCTACCTTTACACTGTACTTTGTGCACACACTTCACCCATACTCACACTATTGTTTTTTTATGCATGGGTATTTCAGACTCTGACGCAGTGTTGATGAATGCAGAAAAGAAAAGACAGAAGTCGCTCCAGTGTAATTCGAAGATAAGCACTAAGCATTTGAGCGCTCTAATGGGTGCAATGTCAACAGTTGGAGACAGTAAACGTAGCTCTGCAGTTGATGATCTCAACTGCCACACACAACCATCCCAGGTGCTTGCTTTAACTTCGCGCTGTCAAATGTGGTTGCATGTTGCATATGGTGTCTAGCTTGTATTTCTTCCAATTTGGTTAAATTGCATCTGCTTACTTTACACGTTATACCTTTGATAATGACATGCCTTCCTGTTTTTGATACATACTACATATGTCTATTAACCATGTTCGTACATCAAACTAATGCTCTTTTGTATCCCTCGTCAATCACTTATGATGAGACAGTCACCCGAGTGGGTTACTGTGAGACGCCCTACTCGTTTAAAGAGTGCAGTGTCATCCTCCCCACATGATTCTCAAGAAACAGCAAGGCTAAATGAATATAGTCAACGTAGCTCTCTAGTTGATCACCGCAATTCCCCCACACCGCCATCGCAGGTGCTTGCTCTTACTTGGCAGTGTGATATGTGGTTGCATGTTGCATATGGTGTCTACCCTGTAATGCTTCTAATTAGGGTAAATTGCATCTTCTTAGTTAACACATTATACCTATGAATATGACATGCCTTCCTGTTTTTGGTACATACTACGTCTTTCTATTAACCATGTTCTTACATCAAACTACTTTTCTTGTGTATCCCTCATCAATGCTCCTAATTTGTTAAATTGCATCTCCTTAGCTTACACATTATACATGTGAATATGACACGCCTTCCTGTTTTTGATACATACTACATCTTCCTATCACACCATGTTCTTACATCAAACTACTGTTCTTGTGTATCCTACGTCTATTGCTTATGATGAGACAGTCACACGCGTGGTTTAATATGAGACGCAATACTCTTATAAAGAATGCAATTTCATCCTCTCCACATGATTCTCAAGAAACAGCAAGCCTAAATGAAGATATTGAACGTAGCTCTGTACCTGAAGACCGCACTTCCCCTACACCACCATCACAGGTGCTTGCTCTAACTTCACATTGTGATATGTGGTTGCATGTTGCATACGGTGTCTAGCTTGTAATGCTTCTAATTAGGGTAAATTGCATCTGCTTAGTTTACACACTATACCTGTGAATATGATATGCGTTCCTATTTTTGGTACACACTACATCTATGTGTTAACCTTGTTCTTACATGAAACTACCTCTCTTCTGTATCCTGCATCAATCACTTATGATGAGTCACCTTTATTCGTTGCATATTGCATATTATTTCTAGCCTGTTGCCATGTATTGCTTCTAATTTGGTCAAATACATTTGTTAGGGCACCCTTTTAATTTGGCAGAGTGATATTGGTTTCATCTTTCATATGGTTTCTAGCTTGCATCGATTCTAACAAGTTCAAGCACCTTGTGCTTAGTTTACACTTTATACATCATACATGTCAATATGTCACACCGTCCTGTTTTTCATACATATTCCATCCTCCTATCATGCGGCTGCCTTACATGAAAGTAGTGTTCGTCAGTATCATGCATCAATGAGTTCTGAAGAGCAAATTTTATTCCTTTTTCTTGTGGGTTTGACTTGACAAGGCAAAATCAAGAAGGAGGAAGGAAAAGAGTAAGGAAGGCGATGATGGTGGTCCTCTGTAGCAACGTAAACGGAGCATCTGTACCGATTCTCCTTGTACTGATAGTGCATTACAAGGTCCAAGTCTCCGCTCCCCTACTCCACCATCCAAGGTGCTTGCTCTAACTTGGCAGTGTGATATCTGGTTGCATGTTGCATATGGTGTCTAGCTCGTATTGCTCCTAATTAGTGTAAACTGCATCTCCTTAGCTTACACATGATACATGTGAATATGACACGCTTTCCTATTTTTGGTACATACTATATTTGTCTATCACAGCATGTTCTTACATGAAACTACTCTTCTTGTGTATCCTGCATCAGTCACTTATGATGGGACACCTTTAAGTTGGCAGTGTGATATTGGTTTGCGTCTTGAATATGATTTCTAGCATGTATTGCTTCTAGTTTGACGAACGCCACCTATGACGAGACAGTTTTAACTTGGCAGAGTGATATTGATTGCACCTTCCATATGGTGTCTTACAGTGTTTCTAATTTGTTGAAGTGCCTTCTGCTTAGTTACCACATCATAGGTGTGAATATGTCAAGCCATCCATTTCTTCGTACATATTCCATCCTCGGATCATGACTTTGCCTTTCATCAGAGTAGTGATCCTTAGTATCATGCATGAATGAGTTCTGAAGAGCGAATGATATTCCTTTTTCTTGTCGGTATGACCTCACAATGCAAAATCAATAAAGCTGAAGGAAATTGGCAAGGCATTGGATGATGGTGGTCCTTCCGAGCAACTGAAATGGAGGTTCTCTACAGATTCTACTCCGCCATCCTCCCAACAAGATTCGCAAGACAACGCAAGGCTAGACAGTCAACGTAGCTGTGTAGATGATGAGCACATCTCCCCTACTCCACCATCACAGGTGCTTGCTCTAACTTGGCACTATTATATGTGGTTGCATGTTGCGTATGATGTCTAGCTTGTATTGCTTCTAACTTTGTTGAATTGCATCTGCTTACTTTACACATAATGCCTGTGAATATGACATGTGTTCCTGTTTCTACATCAGACTACTATTCTTGCATATCCCGCATCAGTCACTTATGATAAGGCACCTTTAAGTCACCACTGTGATATTGGTTGTGTCTTGCATATGATTTCTAGCATGTAGTGCTTTTAATTTGTTGAAACGCCATACAGTTTGAACTTGGCAGAGTGATATTGGTTGCATCTTTCATATGGTGTCTAGCTTGCAGTGCTTCTAATTTGTTGAAATGCCTTCTGCTTAGTTACCACATCATAGGTGTGAATATGTCACACCATCCTGTTTTTCATACATATTCCATCCTCGCATCATGTGTTTGCCTTTCATCCGAGTAGTGTTTGTCAGTATCATGCATGAATGAGTTCTGAAGAGCGAATTTTGTTCCTTTTTTTATCGGTTTGACTTCACAATGCAAAATCATTACAGCTGAAGGAAATTAGTCCGGCAGTGGATGATGGTGGTCCTTTGGAGCAACTCAAATAGGGGGTCTCTACAGATTCTACTCCGCCATCCTCCCAACAAGATTCGCAAGACAACACAAGGCTGGACATTCAACGTAGCTGTGTAGATGATGAGCACATCTCCCCTACTCCACCATCACAGGTGCTTGCTCTAACTTGACACTATTATATGTGGTTGCATGTTGCGTATGATGTCTAGCTTGTATTGCTTCTAACTTGAATTGCATCTGCTTACTTTACACATAATGCCTGTGAATATGACACGTGTTCCTGTTTCTACAACATACGTGTACATGATGAGCACATCTCCCCTACTCCACCATCACAGGTGCTTGCTCTTACTTGGAACTGTTATACGTGGTTGTGTTTTCCGTATGATGTCTAGTTTGTATTGCTTCTGATTATGTTGAATTGCATCTGCGTAGCTTACAACTTATACCTACAATGATCACTTACCCATAAGACACATTTAACTTGGGACTGTGATGTAGGTTGCATCTTGCATTGTCTTCTAGCTTGTACTGCTTCTAAGTTCTTGAAATGGCACTTACGACGAGACACTTTTTACCTGATAGAGTGATATTGGTTGCATGTTCATATGGTGTCTAGCTTTCATTTCTTCTAATTTTGTTGAAATGCCTTCCGCTTACTGTTTTTTCATACATATTACATCCTCATATCGTACGTGTGAATATGAAACGTTGTATTTTTTGTATATATTCCATCCTCCTATCCTGCGCTTGCCTTACATCAAAGTAGCGTTCGTCTGTATCATGCATCAACCAGTTATGCAGAGCTAATTTTATTCATCTTCTTGTGGTTTTGACTTCATAAGGCAATATTAGAAAATAGGAAGGAAAAGAGTAAGTTAGGGGATGTTGGTGGTCCTCCGCACCGACGCAAACAGAGATTCTCTAGATTTGCCACTGCTACTGCTAATGAAGTTGAAGTCCCAAGTCTACATGATGAGTTCATCTCCCGTACTCCACCATCGCAGGTGCTTGCTCTAAGTTGACAGTGTGATAATTGGTTTCATGTTGCATATGTTGTCTAGCCTGTATTTATTCTATTTTGATTAAATTGCACCTGCTGAGTTTATACGTTATACATGTGCATATGACATGGCTTTCTGTGTCTAGAATACACTGCATCTATCTATCATACCATGTTCTTACATCAAAGTACTGTTGTTGTGTATCCCGCATCAGTCACTCATGATTGGATGCTTTTAACATGGCAGTTTGATAGTGGTTGCACCTTGCATTGATTTCTACATTGTACTACTTCTAATTTTTCAAATTGCCACTTATGACAAGACACTTTTAACTTGGCAGAGTAATATTGGCTGCATCTTTCATATGGTGTCTAGCTTGCATTACTTCTATTTTCTTGAAAATCCTTCTGCTTAGTTTGCACATCGTAGCTGTGAATATGTCATGCCGTACTATTTTTCTTACATATTCCATCCTCATATGGTTGTCTTACATCAAAGTATTGCTTGTCTGTATCATGCATCAATGTGTTCTAAAGAGTGATTTTATTCTTTTGTGTTGTGGGTACAGCTTGACATGGCAAAGTCAAAAAAGAGCAAGGAAAATAATATAGTAGGGAGTGTTGTTGCTCGTCGGGTGAAACGGAAAAGGTTCTGCCGTCAAGATTCTGCTGGTACTTATAGTGCAGTAGAAGGTCCAAGTCCACCGGCTAAATCTACAAACACAGTATCACCTCCTCCACCAGCTGCAGCATCCGCTTCAACTGTACCAGCATCACAACCAGTTACTCCTTCGTTTGCTCCAGAACTGGCCAGTCCCCAAGCTGCCTTCACACCTAACACTACTTCCGAAGCACTGCTGACACAACAGGACTTGGCAATATCAGATGAACCTCATGAGCATCAACACCAAGATGGTACCTGACCGAGTCAAGTTGCAGTTGCATTCTCCTTTATATGTACTCTCACAGTTTGATGTACACTAACACTTTCCATATTCGTTGTTGAACTAGCACCACGGCGCAAGCGGAAACAGACATCAGGGATAATGCTTGATAGATTAACAAAATCTAAAGGAGGAAGAATGGAGATCCATTTTGAGGCAGGTTTAAAAAGGCCACGTGATGCTACAGAGTCAGCCAAGTTAGTATCAGAGGCAGCCGTTGCTGTTAGGTGTCATGCACGTATCCTCCCAACGTGGATCCAGTACAGGAATGAGAAAGACAATACCCAGTTTAACACCTTCCTTGACCATTTATCCGTAAGTAATGTTATTCATCGCAATTAGTAATATTGTCTTGCTCTGTCCCATACTTTCTAGCTTCCTCCTAATAAGACTCACATTCTTTTTTCAACAGATGAGGTTCAAGTTGGATCCGAAAGATGATGCAACTAAACAAGCATGCACTCATGTTTTCAGTCTGCTCTGCGACAGTATCGGTACCACCTTAGAAAATCTCACTTTGAAGGTAAGGCTAACAATGAAATTGCCCAAATATCTCCAGTGGAATATATTACAGATGAAGACTGGACAGCCCTCGTTAAACACTAGTCTGATCCAAAGTATCAGGTAGGCTATATGTATTTGATCAGACCACATATTGAAGTTGTATTTATGTATGTGCCTTACAAGTGTATCTTCTTCTAGGCTAACTGTTTGAAGAACAAAACCAACCGTTCTAAAGTGAAATTCCAACAGACAACAGGATCTCGTAGCTATATTGCACACTGCGAGGCTCTTGTAAATAGCTGCTACTTCCTTCTTCTTTTTGTGCCATATTATCGTATCTATATTGACTTGTTCCAAATACAGAGGAAAGCCCGTGCAGACCAAAAAGAACCTGAACCGAATGTAGTGCAAATCTTCAAGGATTGCCACACCAGCAAGATGAAGGGCATGAGCACACCAGTTCAAGCCGCTATTGTAAGTCCTTACTCCTCCTGCCTTGAACTGATTGCTATTGTGATGTGTTCATTTAGCTACTTGGTTTGCAGCCAATGTCAGTTACTCTGTTCACTTTTATTCACAGTTATCTTAACGTATCATTTTACCTTACATGGTTTAAAAGAGATGAAGGATATTCTTTTGGTCTTGATCTGTAATCTAGTTGTTATGTTCACATGCGCACACAATGATAAAATAGCCTGTTTGTTTTATATCTGTTTGCCCATTATATGAATGATGTCATACTATGTTCGTCCTACTTTAAACCATGTCTCTTTATCCTTAGATGTCAATGAATGTGAGGAAATAGACAATACAGTAGGCATGCTACATGGACATATGTTTCGAAAGTGATTTTATTATGTAGTTGGCACTACAATACATGCTAATGTATTATAGTAGTTCACCAAAATAAGTTATGTATAAACGTTTAACCTACTTTGTTTGTTTTTGTCTCATTAGTAACTTATATGGTACACTAATCTACAAGTTCAAACTTTCAGGAAGCTATGGAACAAATGATTGAACAGCCACAACCACCTGAAGGTGACGAGGCTACTACAGGCACAATGTCACCTATTGCTGCAGTGCGTCAGTATCTCTCCACTAACAGTGCAAAAAGCACCTTCCTGCATAATTCGGGGTTGGTTGTCAAGGTAACCTCGTCCAAATCGCCTACTGAACAAAATATTCCTGCTAGACAGAGTGATATATCTGTGCTCCAGACACAAGTCCAATCCCTAATGGACGTTGTTTCGGAAACAAGAATAGTGGTTGAGAAATGTCGTCAAGATATGAATGGTTTTGAAACCAGACTATCAGACATTCGCTTCGTTGTTCAAGAGCAATGGCGGAAAAAAGGTGGAGATCGTGCTACTCCATCAGATTCTACAGCCTGAAACATTAGCACTCGGGTCAAATGATCTGTGCTTCTATACATCTGATGGTGCTTTTATCTGGAAGGACTGTAAACTTTATGCCAACAGGCCTTTTGTTGTATAGTTGGAATTTATTTTGTTGTGATACAACATTTATGATGTTGTCTCAGGCTGTAGTAATTACGACGCTATTTTTGTATAGTGTAGGTTTATCTTAGTAATGTATTCGGCCGAAAGCTTCGTAGGAGCCCAACATGCCAACATTCATCGGGCCCATTCTAATTGGGCTAAAAACGATTACGGGCCGAAATTGGCATGTAGCCCACTAAAAATATTTGGGCCTAAATCAGCAAAAGCTTTCATATTTTTCTGGTAGGTCTGTGCCCATAGTGGGCCTTTAACAGGCCTAAACATAATTTGGGCCCTATGTAAAAATAGGCCGTTTACAGGTGTAAATATCTCGAGCCCATAAAAAACATGGGCCTTTAATAGACCGAAAGTGAGATTGGGCCCTGATTGCGCCAAATAACCCACTGGACTTAGCAGCCGAAATGGTGGCCCATTTACGATGCGGATCTTTGACAGGCCGTAATTCAGACGGGCCGTAAATACACCGACCTAATACACGGGCCTTTAACAGGCCGGAACTTCGATCGGGCTAGATTATCGTCATTTTTATATGGGCCGTTAATGGGCCCGATATGACGTTGGGCCACATATAGCCCATCGTTTACGTCCGGCGTTAACAGGCCGAAAATGACAACAGGCCGAAAGTGGACCAAGGCTATAGTGGGCCTCTAACAGGCCGAATGTCAGACATGGCCGAATATGACCCAAATCCTTCACGGTCGTTTATGGGCCGAAAGTTTTGATGGCCTGTAAATGGGCCCAAATGAAGCCGGACCTTTAACAGGCTGGAAATACACCGGGCTGTAATTCGGCCCAATTACTTAGCGGACTGTTAACGGGCCAGAAGTGACCATAGGCCGCGTTGATGACAAGTTTAGGACAGGTCATTGACGGGCCGATATGACAGAGAATGTTGGGCCTTTAGCTGGGCCGGCCCATTATGGTCTGCAGAATCTTGTGGGCCTTTAGCTGGGCCGGCCCATTATGGTCTGCAAAATCGTGTGGGCCTTTAGCTGGGCCGGCCCATTATGGTCCGCTAAATTTTGTGGGCCTTTAGCTGGGCCGGCCCATTATGGTCCGCTAAATCTTATGGGCCTTCGGTTGGGCCGGCCCATTTAAACTTTGTGGACCACTTTTGTGTTGGAGAACGTTGCAGAAAATAAATTTTTTCTACGATTTCACCAAGATCTATCTATGAGTTCATCTAGCAACGAGTGATCAGAGTTCATCTACATACCTTTGTAGATCGCGAGCGGAAGCGTTCAAGAGAACGGGGTTGAAGGAGTCGTACTCGTCGTGATCCAAATCACCGGAGATCCTAGCGCCGAACGGACGGCACCTCCGAGTTCAACACACGTACAGAGCGGATGACGACTCCCGCGCCTTGATCCAGCAAGGAGGAGGGAGAGGTTGAGGAAGATGGCTCCAGCAGCAGCACGACAGCGTGGTGGTGGTGGAGAAGCAGTACTCCGGCAGGGCTTCGCCAAGCTCTACGGAGGAGGTGTTGGAGTGGGAGAGGGAGGTGCCAGGGGCATGGGTGCGGCTGCCCTCCCTCCCCCCCTCTATATATAGGGTCCCCAGGGGGGGCCGGCCCTAGGAGATGGGATCTCCTAGGGGGGCAGCGGCCAAGGGGGTGGAGTGCCCCCCAAGGCAAGTGGAGGCGCCCCCTCCCCTAGGGTTCCCAACCCTAGGCGCAGGGGGGCCAAGGGGGGCGCACCAGCCCACTAGGGGCTGGTTCCCCTCCCACTTCAGCCCATGGGGCACTCCGGGATAGGTGGCCCCACCCGGTGGACCCCCAGGACCCTTCTGGTGGTCCCGGTACAATACCGGTGACCCCCAAAACTATCCCGATGGCCGAAACTCGACTTCCCATATATAATTCTTTACCTCCGGACCATTCCGGAACTCCTCGTGACGTCCGGGATCTCATCTGGGACTCCAAACAACTTTTGGGTTACTGCATACTCATATCTCTACAACCCTAGCGTCACTGAACCTTAAGTGTGTAGACCCTACGGGTTCGGGAGACACGTAGACATGACCGAGACGGCTCTCCGGCCAATAAACAACAGCGGGATCTGGATACCCATGTTGGCTCCCACATGCTCCTCGATGATCTCATCGGATGAACCACGATGTCGAGGATTCAAACAACCCCGTATACAATTCCCTTTGTCAATCGGTATGTTACTTGCCCGAGATTCGATCGTCGGTATCCCAATACCTCGTTCAATCTCGTTACCGGCAAGTCACTTTACTCGTACCGCAATGCATGATCCCGTGACCAAACACTTGGTCACTTTGAGCTCATTCTGATGATGCATTACCGAGTGGGCCTAGAGATACCTCTCCGTCATACGGAGTGACAAATCCTAGTCTCGATCCGTGTCAACCCAACAGACACTTTCGGAGATACCCGTAGTATACCTTTATAGTCACCTAGTTACGTTGTGACATTTGGTACACCCAAAGCACTCCTACGGTATCCGGGAGATACACGATCTCATGGTCTAAGGAAAAGATACTTGACATTGGAAAAGCTCTAGCAAACGAACTATACGATCTTGTGCTATGCTTAGGATTGGGTCTTGTCCATCACATCATTCTCCTAATGATGTGATCTCGTTATCAATGACATCCAATGTCCATAGTCAGGAAACCATGACTATCTGTTGATCAACGAGCTAGTCAACTAGAGGCTTACTAGGGACATGTTGGTGTCTATGTATTCACACATGTATTACGATTTCCGGATAACACAATTATAGCATGAATAAAAGACAATTATCATGAACAAGGAAATATAATAATAATCCTTTTATTATTGCCTCTAGGGCATATTTCCAACAGTCTCCCACTTGCACTAGAGTCAATAATCTAATTACATTGTGATGAATCGAACACCCATAGAGTTCTGGTGTTGTTCATGTTTTGCTCGCGGAAGAGGTTTAGTCAATGGATCTGCGACATTTAGATCCGTATGCACTTTGCAAATTTCTATGTCTCCATCTTGAACATTTTCACGAATGGAGTTGAAACGACGCTTGATGTGCCTGGTCTTCTTGTGAAACCTGGGCTCCTTGGCAAGTGCAATAGCTCCAGTGTTGTCACAGAAGAGTTTGATCGGCCCCGACACATTGGGTATGACTCCTAGGTCGGTGATGAACTCCTTCACCCAAATTGCTTCATGTGCTGCCTCCGAGGCTGCCATGTACTCGCTTCACATGTAGGTCCCGCCACGACGCTCTGCTTGCAGCTACACCAGCTTACTGCTCCACCATTCAACATATACACGTATACGGTTTGTGACTTAGAGTCATCCAGATCTGTGTCGAAGCTAGCGTCGACGTAACCCTTTACGACGAGCTCTTCGTCACCTCCATAAACGAGAAACATGTCCTTAGTCCTTTTTAGGTACTTTAGGATATTCTTGACCGTTGTCCAGTGTTCCTTGCCGGGATTACTTTGGTACCTTCCTACCAAACTTACGGCAAGGTTTACATCAGGTCTGGTACACAGCATGGCATACATAATAGACCCTATGGCTGAGGCATAGGGGATGACACTCATCTCTTCTATATCTTTTGCGGTGGTCGGACATTGAGCTGAGCTCAATTTCACACCTTGCAACACAGGCAAGAACCCCTTCTTAGACTGATCCATATTGAGCTTCTTTAATATCTTATCAAGGTATGTGCTTTGTGAAAGACCTATGAGGCGTCTTGATCTATATCTATAGATCTTGATGCCTAATATATAAGCAGCTTCTCCAAGGTCCTTCATTGAAAAACTCTTATTCAAGTAGGCCTTAATGCTGTCCAAAAGATCTATATCATTTCCCATCAAAAGTATGTCATCTACATATAATATGAGAAATGCTACAGAGCTCTCACTCACTTTCTTGTAAACGCAGGCTTCTCCATAAGTCTGCATAAACCCAAACGCTTTGATCATCTCATCAAAGCGAATGTTCCAACTCCGAGATGCTTGCACCAGCCCATAAATGGATCGCTGGAGCTTGCATACCTTGTTAGCATTCTTAGGGTCGACAAAACCTTCCGGTTGCATCATACACAGTTCTTCCTTAAGATAACCATTAAGGAATGCCGTTTTGACGTCCATTTGCCATATCTCATAATCATAGTGTGCGGCAATTGCTAACATGATTCGAACGGACTTCAGCTTCGCTACGGGAGAGAAAGTCTCATCGTAGTCAACCCCTTGAACTTGCAGATAACCCTTAGCGACAAGTCGAGCTTTATAGATGGTAACATTACCATCCGCGTCCGTCTTCTTCTTAAAGATCCATTTGTTTTCTATCGCTCGCCGATCATCGGGCAAGCCTGTCAAAGTCCATACTTTGTTTTCATACATGGATCCTATCTCGGATTGCATGGCTTCAAGCCATTTGTTGGAATCTGGGCCCGCCATCGCTTCTTCATAGTTCGAAGGTTCGCCGTTGTCTAACAACATGATTTCCAGGACAGGGTTGCCATACCACTCTGGTGTGGAACGTGTCCTTGTGGACCTACGAAGTTCAGTAGTAACTTGATTCGAAGTACCTTGATCATCATCATTAATTTCCTCTCCAGTGGATGTAGGCACCACAGGAACATTTTCCTGAGCTGCACTACTTTCCGGTTCAAGAGGTAGTACTTCATCGAGTTCTACTTTCCTCCCACTTACTCCTTTCGAGAGAAACTCTTTTTCTAGAAAGGATCCATTCTTGGCAACAAAGATCTTGCCTTCGGATCTAAGGTAGAAGGTATACCCAATGGTTTCCTTAGGGTATCCTATGAAGACGCATTTTTCCGACTTGGGTTCGAGCTTTTCAGGTTGAAGTTTCTTGACATAAGCATCGCATCCCCAAACTTTTAGAAACGACAGCTTAGGTTTCTTCCCAAACCATAATTCATATGGTCCCATCTCAACGGATTTAGATGGTGCCCTATTTAAAGTGAATGTAGCTGTCTCTAGAGCGTATCCCCAAAATGATAGCGGTAAATCAGTAAGGGACATCATAGATCGCACCAAATCCCATAGAGTGCGATTACGACGTTCGGACACGCCGTTATGTTGAGGTGTTCCAGGCGGCGTGAGTTGTGAAACGATTCCACATTTCCTTAAGTGTGTGCCAAATTCGTGACTTAAATAATCTCCTCCACGATCTAATCGTAAGAACTTTATTCTTCGGTCACGTTGATTCTCTACTTCATTCTGAAATTCCTTGAACTTTTCAAAGGTCTCAGACTTGTGTTTCATCAAGTAGACATACCCATATCTACTCAAGTCATCAGTGAGAGTGAGAACATAACGATATCCTGCGCGAGCCTCAACGCTCATTGGACCGCAAACATCAGTATGTACGATTTCCAATAAGTTGGTTGCTCGCTCCATTGTTCCGGAGAACGGAGTCTTGGTCATTTTGCCCATGAGGCATGGTTCGCATGTGTCAAATGATTCATAATCGAGAGACTCTAAAAGTCCATCAGCATGGAGCTTCTTCATGCGCTTGACACCAATGTGACCAAGGCGGCAGTGCCACAAGTATGTGGGACCATCGTTATCAACTTTACATCTTTTGGTATTCACACTATGAATATGTGTAACATCACGTTCGAGATTCATTAAGAATAAACCATTGACCATCGGAGCATGACCATAAAACATATCTCTCATATAAATATAACAACCATTATTCTCGTATTTAAATGAGTAGCCATCTCATATTAAATGAGATCCGGATACAATGTTCATGCTCAAACTTGGCACTAAATAACAATTATTGAGGTTTAAAACTAATCCCGTAGGTAAATGTAGAGGTGGCGTGCCGACGGTGGTCACATCGACCTTGGAACCATTCCCGATGCGCATCGTCACCTCATCCTTCGCCAGTCTCCGCTTATTCCGCAGCTCCTGCTTTGAGTTACAAATATGAGCAATGGCACCGGTATCAAATACCCAGGAGCTACTACGAGCACTGGTAAGGTACACATCAATTACATGTATATCACATATACCTTTAATGTTGCCGGCCTTCTTGTCCGCTAAGTATTTGGGGCAGTTCCGCTTCCAGTGACCCTTCCCTTTGCAATAAAAGCACTCAGTCTCAGGTTTGGGTCCATTATTTGACTTCTTCCCGGCAACTAGCTTACCGGGCGCGGCAACATCCTTTCCATCCTTCTTGAAGTTCTTCTTACCCTTGCCTTTCTTGAACTTGGTGGTTTTATTGACCATCAACACTGGATGTTCCTTTTTGATTTCTACCTCCGCTGATTTCAGCATTGAAAATACTTCAGGAATGGTCTTTTCCATCCCCTGCATATTGTAGTTCATCACAAAGCTCTTGTAGCTAGGTGGGAGCGACTAAAGGATTCTGTCAATGACCGCCTCGTCTGGGAGGTTAATGTCCAGCTGGGACAAGCGGTTGTGCAATCCAGACATCTTGAGTATGTGCTCACTGACAGAACTATTTTCCTCCATCTTACAACTGTAGAACTTGTCGGAGACTTCATATCTCTCGACCCGGGCATGAGCTTGGAAAACCATTTTCAGCTCCTCGAACATTTCATATGCTCCGTGTTGCTCAAAACGCTTTTGGAGCCCCAGTTCTAAGCTGTAAAGCATGCCGCACTGAACGAGGGAGTAATCATCAGCACGCTGCTGCCAAGCGTTCATAACGTCTTGGTTCTCTGGGATGGGAGCTTCACCTAGCGGTGCTTCTAGGACATATTGTTTCCTGGCAGCTATGAGGATGATCCTCAGGTTCCGGACCCAGTCCGTATAGTTGCTGCCATCATCTTTCAGCTTGGTTTTCTCTAGGAACGCGTTGAAGTTCATGTTGACATGAGCGTTGGCCATTTGATCTACAAGATATTTATGCAAAGATTTTTATACTAAGTTCATGATAATTAAGTTCATCTAATCAAATTATTTAATGAACTCCCACTCAGATTAGACATCCCTCTAGTCATCTAAGTGAAACATGATCCGACTTGACTAGGCCGTGTCTGATCATCACGTGAGACGGACTAGTCATCATCGGTGAACATCTCCATGTTGATCGTATCTTTCATACGACTCATGTTCGACCTTTCGGTCTCTTGTGTTCCGAGGCCATGTCTGTACATGATAGGCTCGTCAAGTTAACCTAAGTGTTTGCATGTGTAAATCTGTCTTACACCCGTTGTATGTGAACGTTGGAATCTATCACACCCGATCATCACGTGGTGCTTCGAAACAACGAACTGTCGCAACGGCGCACAGTTAGGGGGAACACTTTCCTAAAATTATTATGAGGGATCATCTTATTTACTACCGTTGTTCTAAGTAAACAAGATGCAAAAACATGATAAACATCACATGCAATCAAATTATAGTGACATGATATGGCCAATATCATATAGCTCCTTTGATCTCCATCTTGGGGCTCCATGATCATCTTGTCACCGGCATGACACCATGATCTCCATCATCATGATCTCCATCATCGTGTCTCCATGAAGTTGCTCGCCAACTATTACTTCTACTACTATGGCTAACACGTTTAGCAATAAAGTAAAGTAATTTACATGGTGTTTCTCAATGACACGCAGGTCATACAAAAAAATAAAGACAACTCCTATGGCTCCTGTCGGTTGTCATACTCATTGACATGCAAGTCATGATTCCTATTACAAGAACATGATCTCATACATCACATATATATCATTCATCATTCATCACAACTTTGGCCATATCACATCACAAAACACTTGCTGCAAAAACAAGTTAGACGTCCTCTAATTGTTGTTGCAAGTTTTACTGGCTGCAATAGGGTTCTAGCAAGAATGTTTTCTTACCTACGTAAAAGCCACAACGTGATTTGTCAACTTCTATTTACCCTTCATAAGGACCCTTTTCGTCGAATCCGCTCCAACTAAAGTGGGAGAGACAGACACCCGCTAGCCACCTTATGCAACTAGTGCATGTCAGTCGGTGGAACCTGTCTCACGTAAGCGTACGTGTAAGGTCGGTCCGGGCCGCTTCATCCCACAATACCGCTGAAGAAAAATAAGACTAGTAGCGGCAAGAAAGTTGACAACATCTACGCCCACAACAAATTGTGTTCTACTCGTGCAAAGAGAACTACGCATAGACCTAGCTCACGATGCCACTGTTGGAGAACGTTGCAGAAAATAAAAAAATCTACGCTTTCACCAAGATCTATCTATGAGTTCATCTAGCAACGAGTGATCGGAGTGCATCTACATACCTTTGTAGATCGTGAGCGGAAGCGTTCAAGAGAACGGGGTTGAAGGAGTCGTACTCGTCGTGATCCAAATCACCGGAGATCCTAGCGCCGAACGGACGGCACCTCCGCGTTCAACACACATACGGAGCAGATTACGTCTCCCGCGCCTTGATCCAGCAAGGAGGAGGGAGAGGTTGAGGAAGATGGCTCCAGCAGCAGCACGACGGCGTGGTGGTGGTGGAGAGGCAGAACTCCGGCAAGGCTTCGCCAAGCTCTACGGAGCAGGAGGAGGTGATGGAGTGGGAGAGGGAGGCGCCAGGGGCATGGGTGCGGCTGCCCTCCCTCCCCCCCCTATATATATAGGGTCCCCAGGGGGGGCGCCGGCCCTAGGAGATGGGATCTCCTAGGGGGGGCGGCGGCCAAGGGGGTGGAGTGCCCCCCAAGGCAAGTGGAGGCGCCCCCTCCCCTAGGGTTCCCAACCCTAGGCGCAGGGGGGCATGGGGGGGCGCACCAGCCCACTAGGGGCTGGTTCCCCTCCCACTTCAGCCCATGGGGCCCTCCGGGATAGGTGGCCCCACCCGGTGGACCCCGGGACCCTTCCGGTGGTCCCGGTACAATATCGGTGACCCCCGAAACTATCCCGATGGCCGAAACTCGACTTCCCATATATAATTCTTTACCTCCGGACCATTCCGGAACTCCTCGTGACGTCCGGGATCTCATCTGGGACTCCAAACAACTTTTGGGTTACTGCATACTCATATCTCTACAACCCTAGCGTCACCGAACCTTAAGTGTGTAGACCCTACGGGTTCGGGAGACACGTAGACATGACCGAGACGGCTCTCCGGCCAATAAACAACAGCGGGATCTGGATACCCATGTTGGCTCCCACATGCTCCTCGATGATCTCATCGGATGAACCATGATGTCGAGGATTCAAACAACCCCGTATACAATTCCCTTTGTCAATCGGTATGTTACTTGCCCGAGATTCGATCATCGGTATCCCAATACCTCGTTCAATCTCGTTACCGGCAAGTCACTTTACTCGTACCGCAATGCATGATCCCGTGACCAAACACTTGGTCACTTTGAGCTCATTCTGATGATGCATTACCGAGTGGGCCCAGAGATACCTCTCCCTCATACGTAGTGACAAATCCCAGTCTCGATCCGTGTCAACCCAACAAACACTTTTGGAGATACCCGTAGTATACCTTTATAGTCACCCAGTTACGTTGTGATGTTTGGTACACCCAGAGCACTCCTACGGTATCCGGGAGTTACACGATCTCATGGTCTAAGGAAAAGATACTTGACATTGGAAAAGCTCTAGCAAACTAACTATACGATCTTGTGCTATGCTTAGGATTGGGTCTTGTCCATCACATCATTCTCCTAATGATGTGATCTCGTTATCAATGACATCCAATGTCCATAGTCGGGAAACCATGACTATCTGTTGATCAATGAGCTAGTCAACTAGAGGCTTACTAGGGACATGTTGGTGTCTATGTATTCACACATGTATTACGATTTCCGGATAACACAATTATAGCATGAATAAAAGACAATTATCATGAACAAGGAAATATAATAATAATCCTTTTATTTTTGCCTCTAGGGCATATTTCCAACATTTTGGGCCGGTCCACGTGTCAACATATCATAGGCCCATCTCGACCGTTGGATGAGCGACACCTGTGCCAACGCGGAGCTGACGCGTGGATCCGTCAGCCAATGAGAATTTTACACGTGGAAAATCGGCAGTGGTCGTGGCTGTTAACGGGTTATCGGATCCAAAATCCGACCCGATAGCTTAACGGCATTCCGTTATGGTGGATGCCACGTGTCGGTCACCCTTGACGAAAGCACTTCTGTGACGCACGATTTATCGTCATGGAAGTGGACACTTCCATGATGATAATTTTGGCAATGTCATGGAACACTTCTACGACAGCACAGGTATGACTATCTTGATTCTGTCATAAATTTGTCATGGATGTACATGCATGACAGAAAACGTGGCCTACTGTGACAAACACGTATCATCACGGAAGTGTATTTTTTTGTAGTGCCATCGTATGCTATTTTCTCGAGAGAAGACTCAAGTGAAAACTATGGGGCCCGGGTCTATCTTTTATCGTATAAAAAATCCTAAAATACTTGTTGTAATTTTCTTTATTTATTTTATTTTATATTTTTTGTGATCGATGACCCACAAGTACAGGGGATCAATTGTAGCTCTTTTCGATAAGTAAGAGTGTCAAACCCAACGAGGAGCAGAAGGAAATGACAAGTGGTTTTTAGCAAGGTAATGTCTGCAAGTGCTAAAATTGTAAGTAAAAGAGTAGTTTGATAGCAAGATAATTTGTAACGAGCAAGTAATGATAGTAGTAACAAAAGTGCACCAAGGTAGCCCAACCCTTTTGACGCAAAGCACATGCCAAAACGGTCTCTTATGATAAGAAAAGCGTTCTTGAGGGTACACGGGAATTTCATCTAGTCACTTTCATCATGTTGATTCGATTCGTGTTCACTACTTTGATAATTTGATATGTGGGTGGACCGGTGCTTAGGTGCTGCTCTTACTTGAACAAACCTCCTACTTATGATTAACCCTCTCGCAAGCATTCGCAACTACGAGAAAAGTATTAAGAATAAATTCTAACCATAGCATTAAACTTTTGGATCCAATCAGTCCCTTACGGAATAGCGCGTAAACTGGGGTTTAAGCTTCTGTCACTCTCGCAACCCATCATCTAATAACTACTCCACAATGCATTCCTTAGGCCCAAAGATGGTGAAGTGTCATGTAGTCGACGTTCACATGACACCACTAAGGGAATCACAACATACATACTATCAAAATATCGAACACATATCAAGTTCACATCATTACTTGCAACATGATTTCTCCCATGACCTCAAGAACAAAAGTAACTAGGCACAAATTATAATCATGCTCAAGATCAGAGGGGTATTAAATAGCATATTGGATCTGAACATATAATCTTCCACCAAATAAACCATATAGTAATCAACTACAAGATGTAATCAACACTACTAGTCACCCACAAGCACCAATCTATAGTTCCGGTAACAAGATTGAACAGAAGAGATGAACTAGAGTTTGAGATGAGATTGTGCTGTTGAAGATGTTGATGGAGATTGCCCTCCCCAAGATGGGAGAGTTGTTGGTGATGATGATGACGATGATTTCACCCTCCGGGAGGGAAGTTCCTCGGCGGAATCGCTCCGCCGAAGGGCAAAAGTGCTCCTGCCCAAGTTCCGCCTCGAACGGTGGCGCTCCGTCCCGACAATCTTCTCCTTATTTTTTCTAGGTCAAAATGACCTATATACCAAAAGATGGGCACCGGAGGTGGGCCTGGGTGAGCACAACCCACCAGGGCGCGGCTGGGCTCCTTGGCGCGCCCAGGTGGGTTGTGCCCACCTGGTAGGCCCCCTCTGGTAGTTATTTTCTCCAATATTCTTCAAATATTCCATAAAAATTCTCCATGAAGTTTCAGCTTGTTTGGAGTTCTGTAGAATAGGTGGCCTGACGTAGCTTTTCCAGGTCCAGATTTCCAGCTGCCGGAATTCTCCCTCTTTGTGTGTACCTTGCAAATTATGAGAGAAAAGGCATTAGAATTACTCCAAAAAGCATTATTATGGATGAAAACATCATAAATAACAATAGGAAAACATGATGCAAAATGGACATATCAACTCCCCCAAGCTTAGACCTCGCTTGTCCTCAAGCGAAAACCGAAATCGAAAAACATGTCCACATGCTTAGAGAGAGAGAGGTGTCGATCAAAACAAAATACGGACATAGAAGCATATGTATATTATTATAACAGCAACTAATTTAAACATAAGACTTTTATCCTAGAGCTTTTATCATAAACTTCTCATGAATAAGTAACAGTTCATCACACAATCGAAGTATAAAGAATAAACTCTATTAGAAACCAACAAACTATGTTCTCAGTCAACTTTGCAACTGCAATTCATCATCTTTTTAGGAAGGGTCACATATCAGAGCCTTTAGGCAAGTCCACATACTCAACCATCATATAGTCTTCTATGATTGCTAACACTCACCGCATACACATGACTAAAACGTTTCAATCGGACACATAGAAAGATAGGGGCTTATAGTTTTGCCTCCCAACATATTCACCTCAAGGGTGATGTCAACAATAATCACTCATGTTACCCATATTCAACTGGACATATGTGCCTAGATCTTTCCTCACCACATGATGCTTGCCAAAGGATAAAATAAAAAGGAATAGAGAGAAGAAACTTTGATTCTTTGCATAAAAGTAAATACATAAAACTAAAAGATAGGGCCTTCGCAGAGGGAAGCAGAGGTTGCCATGCGCTTATTTGTTTGTATGCTCAACCCCTTAATGCAAAAGAATGTCACGTTGCATTGCCCCTTGTGATAGCGACCTTTATTATGCAGTCTGTCACTTTTATTCTTCACCATCACAAGTTCATGCAACGCTCAATTTTCTCTTACACTAAATGATCTCACACATTTAGAAGCAATTTTTATTGCCTTTTTGCACCGATGATAACTTACTTGAGGGATCTTGCTCAATCCCTAGGTAGGTATGGTGGACTCTTGAAAATAAGATTTGGGTTTACGGGTTTTTGGATGCACAAGTAGTATCTCTACTTAGTGCGGAATTTTTGGCTAGCAAAGATAGGGGCAAGCACCACATGTTGAAGGATCTATGACAATATAACTTCTATGTGAATATGAACAAACATAAATCATTACGTTGTCTTCCTTGTCCAACATCAACAATTTTGGCATATAATATTTTGATGGGGGCTCACAATCACAAAAGTTTTCTAGGATAGTGTATTTATATGTGAATCTTCTCTTCCCTTATTAATTCTTTCATGAGTTGCATCATTGACCAATGCTATGTTTGTTAATCTCTAATAAGTTTTTTTACTTATACTTTTCCTTATGTGGTGCCATCACCTACCATACGATTAGCATATGATCTTCTTCTTTTATTTCCTTTCTTTTTATTTATATCCTTTCTTTTTATTGCAACATGAAAGTAAAGAAAGCAAAAACTCAAACTAAACTTTATTATATATCTTGCACACGATTACAAGAAGAGATCACTAAGCAAGCTCTTGAAAAGAAAGGTTCGAACTAAACTTTTACTCATCTAAAGAAAAAGATCGAACTAAAATAAGTAAAGGGAAAAAGATAGTGGGGATGATACGATACCGGGGCACCTCCCCCAAGCTTGGCAGAAGCCAAGGGGAGTGCCCATACCCGAAACTGAATTTTCCTTTGGTGATGAAGAAGAAGGAGGCGGTGATGAAGATATCTTGTCCTCGGGTTTCCATGGCAGAGGCTCACTATTATAAGAGGAGGAGTGAGTCTCACGGGTCCTGCAACTGGCAGCCAAACTCACACCTTTAAACCTTGCCTCATATTCAAAGACTTGGTTTTGAAGATCATAGATTTGGCTTTGGAGGAAGTTGATTTGTTTGTTGAGGGTGAAGACGATGTCCTTCATAGACTTGCCATCCACCTTGAGATCACGGGTGTAGTCCGCGATCATGAGGTGATTGGCATTGAGTCCATGTTCCACCATCCCCTTGCACCAGAAGACCTCCTACTCCATAGCGTCAAGCCTGGCCTCCACGGTTCCCGTCCCCTTGGGACCTTGCACATCGCAGATGTGCAGCACCCCCTCATGCATCCGGATAGCCTGAGGGTGCTGCATCACCTCCCGCAGATATGGGTTGATGACGTTCTTGAAGAACTTGTCCTTGGAGGAGCGTGGAGCGGCCATGGTAGATTGGATGTGTCAGAAAACAGCAAGAAAACAGATCAAAAGATTTCTCCACGACACGGTGGTCAATAGGTTCGAGGGGTATATAAAGATTTTTTTTTATCTTGGAAAACAAGCAAACGGAAGAAAATGGAGTCCTAGAGGTGTCCCAGGTAGGCACAACCCACCTGGGTGTGCCAGGCGCGCCCTGGTGTCTTGTGCCCACCAGGGTATGCTTCCCGGAAGTTTCTTATTTTCCTATTTTTCTAAATATTCCAAAACTGACAAAAAATATTTTTGCGGATTTTTCGGAGTCCGTTTACTTACCGTATCATGTACCTTCTTATTTTCACGATTCCGGAGTGTTTCGGAAGGACTCTTTTATGTGTTGTTCCGATGTCAAAGTTTGGATAATATTACTTTCAACATTAATGGGCGTACCTGAGATATAATGTTTTATTCATTGCACATTAACAACCTTCAGGTTAGTACCTTCGGCATTATTTATTTTCATATCTCCAGACCGATAAACCTCCTCGATGACATAGGGGCCTTCCCATTTAGAGAGGAGTTTTCCTGCAAAGAACCTGAAACGAGAGCTGTACAAAATAACATATTCTCCGACTCTGAACTCACGCTTTTGGATTCTTTTATCATGCCATCTTTTAACTTTCTCTTTAAATAACTTGGCATTTTCATAAGCTTGGGTTCTCCATTCATCTAAAGAGCTGATATCAAATAACCTCTTTTCACCGGCAAGTTTGAAATCATAGTTGAGTTCTTTGACTGCCCAATAAGCTTTATGTTCTAACTCAAGAGGCAAATGACAAGCTTTTCCATAAACCATTTTATAAGGAGACATACCCATAGGATTTTTATATGTTGTCCTATAAGCCCAAACTGTATCATCTAATTTCTTAGACTAATTCTTCCTTGACCTATTGACAGTCTTTTGCAAAATTAATTTTATTTCTCTATTACTAAGTTCAACTTGACCACTAGACTGAGGATGATAAGTTGATGCAATTCTATGGTTAACATCATACTTGGCAAGCATTTTGCGGAAAGCATCATGAATAAAGTGTGAACCACCATTAGTCATTAAATATCTAGGGACTCCAAACCTTGGGAAAACAACTTCCTTAAGCATTTTAATAGAGGTGTTGTGATCAGCACTACTGGTTGGAATAGCTTCTACCCATTTAGTAACATAATCAACAGCAACCAAAATATGTGTATACCCATTAGAGGAAGGAAAAGGTCCCATGTAGTCAAATCCCCAAACATCAAATGGTTCAACAGCAAGCGAATAATTCATAGGCATTTCTTGACGCTTACCAATATTACCTATTCTTTGTCATTCATCACAAGATAAGACGAACTTACGGGCATCCTTGAAGAGAGTAGGCCAGTAAAATCCAGATTGCAATACCTTGTGAGCAGTTCTATCTCCAGCATGATGCCCTCCATAAGCTTTGGAGTGACATTTCCGTAGGATTTGTCCCTATTCATGCTCAGGTACACAACGTCTAATAAACCATCTACTCCTTCTTTATAAAGATGTGGGTCATCCCAAAAGTAATGTCTTAAATCATAGAAGAATTTTTTCTATTGTTGGTATGTAAATCTAGGTGGTAAATATTTAGCAACAATGTAATTAGCATAGTCAGCATACCAAGGAGTGTTATTAGAAACATTTATTGCAGCTAACTGCTCATCAGGAAAACTATCATCAATAGGTACTGGGTCATCAAGCACATTTTCAAGCCTAGACAAGTTATCAGCTATAGAATTCTCAGCTCATTTCCTATCAGTGATATGTAAATCAAATTCTTGTAGCAAGAGAACCCATCGAATAAGTCTAGGTTTAGCACCTTTCTTTTCCATAAGATATTTAATAGCAGCATGATTGGTGTGAACAATAACTTTAGACTCAACAATGTAAGATCTAAATTTATCACAAGCAAACACCACTGCTAGGAATTCTTTTTCAGTAGTAGCATAATTCCGTTGAGCATTGTCTAGAGTTTTACTAGCATAATGAATAACATTCAGTTTTTTATCAACTCTTTGTCCTAGAACAACACCAACAGCATAATCACTAGCATCACACATAATTTCAAAAGGCAAGTTCCAATCAGGTGGTTGAACAATAGGTGCAGAAATTAAGGCTTTCTTTAGTGTTTCAAAGGCTCCTAAACAATCATCATCAAAAACAAAAGGAACATCCTTTTGCAACAGATTTGTAAGAGGCCTAGAAATTTTAGAGAAGTCTTTGATAAATCTCCTATAGAAACCAGCATGACCTAGGAAACTACGAATACCTTTGATATCTTTAGGAAATGGCATTTTCTCAATTGCATCAACCTTAGCTTTGTCCACTTCAATACCTCTTTCAGAAATTTTATGACCCAAGACAATACCTTCATTAACCATAAAGTGGCACTTCTCCCAATTCAAGACAAGATTTGTTTATTCACATGTCTGCAAAACTCGATCAAGATTTCTTAAACAATCATCAAAAGATGTCCCATAAATAGATAAGTCATCCATGAAAACATCAACAATGTTTTCACAAAAGTCAGAGAATATTGCAGTCATACATCTTTGAAAGGTAGCAGGTGCATTGCATAAACCAAAAGGCATACGTCTATAAGCATAAGTTCCAAAGGGACAAGTGAAAGTGGTCTTTTCTTGATCAGGTTGAGAAACAGGTATTTGTGAAAAACCAGAATATCCATCAAGGAAGCAAAAGTGTATGTTCTTAGATAATCTTTCTAACATTTGATCAATAAAAGGGAGAGAATAATGATCTTTTCTAGTTGCTTTATTTAATTTTCTGAAATCAATTACCATTCTATAGCCTGCAATAATTCTTTGTGGAATAAGTTCATTCTTATCATTAGGAACAACAGTAATACCTCCTTTCTTAGGAACACAATGAACATGACTTACCCATCTACTATCAGCTATAGGATAGATTATACCCGCTTCCAGAAGTTTTAATATTTCCGTTCTTACCACTTCTTTCATCTTTGGATTTAACCGACGTTGGTGATCGACAACGGGTTTAGCATCAGGTTCCATATTAATGTTGTGCTGACATAGAGTGGGACTAATGCCCTTTAAATCATCAAGAGCATACCCAATAGCAGCTCGGTGCTTCCTTAGAACTTTCAATAATCTTTCCTCTTCATGTTCTGAAAGGTTACCAGTAATAATAACAGGATATATCTTCTTTTCATCAAGATAAGCATATTTCAAAGTGTCAGACAATTGTTTTAATTCAAACACAGGATCACCTTTAGGTGGAGGAGGACCTCCTAGAGTTTCAATGGGCAAATTGTGTTTAAGCAGAGGACGTTGTTCAAAGAAAATCTTATCTATTTAATTTCTTTCATGCATATGTAAATCATTTTCATGGTCTAGCAAATATTGTTCTAAAGGATCAGTAGGAGGCACAGCAATAGAAGAAAGACCAATTATTTCATCCTTACTAGGCAATTCTTTTTCATGAAGCTTTCTACTAAACTTGGAAAAATTAAACTCATGAGACTCATCACTGCAAAATGGGAAACAAGAAAGTTAGAAGAAGAAGACTAGAAGAAGAAGAAGAAGAAGAAGTTTCATTCCCCTTCTTCTTCTTTTATTCTTTCTTTTTCTTCTCTTTCTTCTTCTATTCTTTCTTTTTCTCCTCTTCCTTGTTTTGCTTCTTATTATTCCTTATTTGTGTCATTTTAGAGCTTATATAGGTAATTATGCCATTTTGTAGCTAACTAAGCTTATTATGTCAATTTGGAGGAAAATAAGGTAAGTATAGGTCATTTTTGTGCTAACATAAGTAATTATGCCATTTTTCAGCTAACATGGGTAAAATGGATCGTTTTGGAGCTAACCTAGCTAAAATGGATCATATTGGAGCTAACCTAGGTAAACTTGGTCATTTTGGAGCTAACCTAGGTAAAATGGATCATATTGGAGCGAACCTAGGTAAAATGGGTCATTTTGGAGCTAACTTAACTAATTATGCCATTTTTTAGTTAATTAAGCATAATTATGCCATTTTTTACATAAGTAAGCCAAGTGTATGTCATTATTGAGCAAACCTAGGTAACTAAGCATAATATAGATAACTTAGCATATTAGAGATAACTAAGCATATTAGAGATAACTTAGCATATTAGAGCTAACTTAGGTCATTTCGGAGGAAACAAAGCTAAGTATAGATCATTTTGGAGATCTGACATACCTTACATAGTTCACTCCTCCTTCTTCTCCTTCTCCTTCTCCTTCATCATCCTGATGCGCTTAGAGCGGCGAGGCAGTGGGATGTAGTCTTCTACCACAATTGGCATGGTCATGTCGCCCGGCTGTGGGATTGCCGGCGCCACCACCATCGTGAGGTCATTGTCAGGCACCACTACCATCGCGAGGCCATCTTCAAGCAGGACTATCGCTAGGTCATCCTCAGCCACCACCATCTCTTGCCCATCATCAGCCACCACCATCGCTTGGCCATCGTCAGCCACCACCATCGCGAGGTCATCGTCAGATAGAATAGGATGCACCTCCTCATCCCCACTCTGCTCCTCTTCTTCCCCACTCCATTCCGGATCATCCTCGATGCTGCTTTCGCTGTAGCCAGACTCGCTGCTGCTTTTGCGGTAGCTAGAGTCGTTGCCGCTGCTTTGATTGCCTGACCAAATTCAACAAAGTTTTTTTAACAATCAGTGTGAGACAAAGCCAAATGGAGAGGAAGAAGAGGCAGAGCATACTGGCATCGTCGTTGTCCTGGTAGCGCATGCGGCACATAGTCATGTTGAACACCTTCACGGTGAGCATGGCATCGTCGTCGTACTTGAAGACAAGGAAGTACACGTGCCTCAGGTCATACGCACGGACGAACTGCTCCCAGCCACGACACAGGTACATGTGGTCCTTCCTGATCACCACCTCCACATCCCAATGCTTGCGAAGCCCACTGTCGACCTATCACAGTGTCACATTCTTTGGCCGATGGCCGTCCAGGATCTCCATAAAAGTGTCAGGCAGCCTCTGCAACATGGGTCAAGGAGTTATGTAGCAAACAACAGAGTTATGATAAAGAGATGGGTGAAGGGGAGATCTCTCCTTTTATATACCTGCCTCTTCGAGGAATTCTCAAGTATGATCGTGAAGAACTCGAAACCTTCCAACTCGTACTCCAGTGTGGCAGAGTGTAGCCTGCGGTGGCGGCCTCCCCCCATCTCTGATAAGCAGCAGAAGAGACCAATTAGTATCTAGAAGCATATCTATAAACGCAGCTAGCTAGAACTATATCTATGAACTGTATCGTATTAATTTGATAAATGGACATAGTTGGAACAGAGCCAAGTTTTTAGACATGAAAGAAAACTGAGAAAAAAAGCAATGCACTTGTGCTCAACAACATCAACCACACTTAATTAATTTGGTAGGTTAGTTGGAAATGGAAATTGGCACCCTTCAAAACTAGGGATTTCTTTAGACATGAAAGAAAACTGAAAATGTTCAAAAACAGAGCATATAGTAATCTAAAAATAGGGAAAAATACACTTCTTCTTCCTCCTCTTTATCTTCTTCTTATATTTTTCATCTTTCTTCTTAACCAAAACTAAACCTAAAGTTCCTTGTGGTGTGATCACATTGGAATACTTGTGGCAACAATCATAGTTGCACCATATTTTAGGTGGCTCTAGGTGGCACACACCAAGCAAACAAACATACCTCAAATCAGAAACTAAGGGCAGTGTCCTAAAATCAATTTACTTTGTATGCAAATCAGAACAAGTACCACATCACATTACCATAGTATCCTATTACAGAAAAGGTATGGAAATGCAAGCTGGGGTAAGACATTATAACCATACTGCAATCTTATACTTGCTCAACTATGATCACAGGAGATGCAGCTAACATAGGAGTTTGAGGCACACACACCTTAGCCGTTGTTGAAGTAGGAGATCAGAATGACCAGAACCTGAGAAAAAAACGACAACAGCGACATCATGAGCATCAGCTAAACAAAACCTAAAGTAATAAGCATCTGCCAGCAAGAGAAATAAGCATCAGCTAAACGGTCTGTCAACAAATTGATCATAGATATGAAACTTTGTAATGCTCATGTTTCAATTAATAGGGATTCCAAAACTATAGTTGAATGTGTTGTTAATTAACTATATAGTAAACCTAAACTAAACCAAACCTAAAATAAACTAAAGTAAACCTAAACTAAACATATGTTTGTGTCGCCCGCGCCGCCGTCGCCCACACGGCCCTCGCTGTTGCCACCCATCGCCATTACTCGACCAAGTGCTGTGCATGAGGGCGGCTGGGAGCTACTGGCGATGGCTTGATCTAGCTGGTTAATTTGAGGCTAATGCCAATAACCGGTGGCCTATATATACCGATCACCAATCGCAGGTTCGGAGCTTGCAAAGGCAGACACAGAGTGGCCAACGAACCATTCCCAGCAAGTAATCTGCCTGGGATTGCAATGCAAGCTACACAAGGCGCTGTTATTCAATGAGATTGAGAGAAAGGAACTGAACATGGCGGTGATACGTCTCCAACGTATCTATAATCTTTTATTGCTCCATGCTATATTATCTACTGTTTTGGACCATATTGGGCTTTATTTTCCACTTTTATATTACTTTTGGGACTAACCTATTAACCGGAGGCCCAGCCCAGAATTGCTGTTTTTTGCCTATTTCAGTGTTTCGAAGAAACGGAATATCAAACGGAGTCCAAACGGAATGAAACCTTCGGGAACGTGATTTTCTCACCGGATATGATCCAGGAGACTTGGACCCTCCGTCAAGAAAGGAAGGAGGTGGCCACGAGGGTGGAGAGCGCGCCCCCCAACCTCATGGGCCCCCCTTAGCTCCACCGACGTACCCCTTCCTCCTATATATACCTACGTACCCCCAAACGATCAGATACGGAGCCAAAAACCTAATTCCACCGCCGCAACTTTCTGTATCCATGAGATCCCATCTTGGGGCCTATTCCGAAGCTCCGCCGGAAGGGGAATCCACCACGGAGGGCTTCTACATCAACACCATAGCCCCTCCGATGAAGTGTGAGTAGTTTACCTCAGACCTTCGGGTCCATAGTTAGTAGCTAGATGGCTTCTTCTCTCTTTTTGGATCTCAATACAATGTTCTCCCCCTCTCTCGTGGAGATCTATTCGATGTAATCTTCTTTTTGCGGTGTGTTTGTTGAGACCAATGAATTGTGGGTTTATGATCAAGATTATCTATGAACAATGTTTGAATCTTCTCTGAAATCTTTTATGTATGATTGGTTATCTTTGCAAGTCTCTTCGAATTATCAGTTTGGTTTGGCCTACTAGATTGGTTTTTCTTGCAATGGGAGAAGTGCTTAGATTTGGGTTCAATCTTGCGGTGTCCTTTCCCAGTGACGGTAGGGGCAGCAAGGCACGTATTGTATTGTTGCCATCGAGGATAACAAGATGGGGTTTTTATCATATTGCATGAATTTATCCCTCTACATCATGTCATCTTGCTTAAGGTGTTACTCTTTTTCTTGAACTTAATACTCTAGATGCATGCTGGATAGCGGTCGATGAGTGGAGTAATAGTAGTAGATGCAGGCAGGAGTCGGTCTACTTGTCTCGGACGTGATGCCTATTGTCAGTGTCAAAACCGGCGGATCTCGGGTAGGGGGTCCCGAACTGTGCGTCTAGGCGGATGGTAACAGGAGGCAGGGGACACGATGTTTTACCCAGGTTCGGGCCCTCTTGATGGAGGTAAAACCCTACATCCTGCTTGATTAATATTGATGATATGGGTAGTACAAGAGTAGATCTACCACGAGATCAAGGAGGCTAAACCCTAGAAGCTAGCCTATGGTATGATTGTTGTTCTGTCCTACGGACTAAAACCCTCCAGTTTATATAGACACCGGAGAGGGTTAGGGTTACACAAAGTCGGTTACAATGGTAGGAGATCTACATATCCGCATCGCCAAGCTTGCCTTCCACGCCAAGGAAAGTCCCTTCCGGACACGGGACGAAGTCTTCAATCTTGTATCTTCAAAGTCCAGGAGTCCGGCTGAAGGTATAGTCCGGCTATCCGGACACCCCCAGGACTCCCTCAGTAGCCCCCGAACCAGGCTTCAATGACGACGAGTCCGGCGCGCGAAATTTCTTCGGCATTGCAAGGCGGGTTCTCCTCCTGATTCCGTGTACCTGTTGAATAACATCCGGTTTCTTGTGAATGTAGTGCTCCTTGGCTTCTACGCCCAATAATGGCCGCCTTCCACGTGTCAAACGAATACGAAAAGTCTGGGTGTTTTTACATTTACACCCCTAGCCGCGTAAATGAGCCGCCTATTTAAAGGGATGAGGATTTAGATCCAAACCACACCTTCTCCCTTCCGCGAGTGTTCATCAGAGCGCATCCGACAAAGGCCCATTCCACCATGGCCAGCCGTCGCAACTCCTCCTCTCGCCCTTCCAGTCCTAAGCCTAGAGATTGGGAGAGATGCTCCATCCCGCACAGCGAGCTAGTGACGCTCCAGACCAAGGGATTCCTCCCCCCGGCCTATATGGTCCCGGTTCGAGCCGGACTTGCCACCTATAATGGCGGAGAGCAAGCGGAGAGCACCCCCAATCCCTCCAAAGGAGAGCGGGTATGCCTTGTCCCCTATCTAATAAGAGGACTCGGATTTCCAATCCATCCATTTCTCCGAGGGCTTCTGGAGTTCTATGGCCTCCAGCTGCACAACCTCACGCCTGCCTCCGTATTGCATATCGCGGGCTTCGTAGCCCTTTGCGAGCTGTTCTTGGGTGTTGAGGCTCATTTCGCGTTGTGGAAGAGGCTATTCTGCCTGGTGCCCCGTTCTCAGGAGGGGTCAATATATCAAGTGGGCGGAGCCGAAGTGTGGCGCATCGTCGGGACCGGATATTTATCCGGATCCCCAAAGAAGGCATCCGAGAATTGGCCTTCGGAATGGTTTTATATAGAGGACGTCCCGTTGCCGGACCCTATTCGGATCGGCCTCCCTGAGTTCGACAATGCTCCCCTGAAGAAGCGCCTAAGCTGGCGCCCACGGAGCCCTTAGAAGGAAAGTGACAAGGACGTCCTTTACCTGATGGGCTGGATAAGATTATTAGCTCATTCCGGACTAACCATGATCGGAGTCATGGCCGTATGCATCATGCGGGGGGTGCAGCCGCTTAAATATAGAGGCCACCCTATGTGGGACTTCAACGGGGAGGACGACGCCACCCGTCACGGCCGTAAGGGGCCGGACTCGGGTGCCGCTCTAATAAAGATCTGGTCCGCTTTGTACAAGGGAGAAGAGGAGGAATTTCTCTGCGTCAACCCTCAGGGTGGATTTACCATGTATAATCCTCCAAGCTGGGTAAGTGGACACTTTCACTTGTCCATCTATTTTGTATTCCCATTGTCAAATATATAGTCTAACGACTTAAACGCAGGAGCTGCGCCAGGCTGTTAAAGAAATAAACAGCCCCCCTCCACAACCCGAGGATCCAAGACGGTCCCTCGACCCAGCCTGCCAAGAGGATCCGGACTTGTCTGTGGAGCTAATTGATGGGGTGTTTCACCAATTGAGCAAGGACAACGCCTTGGTGGCCATAACGGCCGATTACCCAGGGCTACTCCCAGGTAACTGAGACCGAAATCCCAACACTTCGAAAGGGGGCCCGTCCTCGCGTGTTTTCGATTACCGTATAACAACCGCGTTTTGCAGAGGAGGTCCCTGAGGCGGGAGGCCGAGCCTGCGGCGACTAGCCAACGAGGGGCCGCAAGGCCCCAGGGGCTGAAAAGGAGTGCGGTCCGGACTGAGACGCTGGCGCCAAGGTATAACGCGCCATCTCATCCCCTGATGTTATTCCATCAAGGCATGTTAACACTCGTGCTCTCTTCAGGACAAAGAGACCTCACCGAACTACATCCGGAGAGGCTGCCAATCGCGCCTCCACCAGCCAGGCTTCAAAGCCTGGTCCGGAGGCGGAGGTAAACACGAGGCGCGCACCGGACGCTTCTCCAACAGAGGATGCGGACAGGCTGTCTGCCACCAATTCCGAGGTGGAGAGTGCCATGAACCATAGGCGTCGTCGGACAGTTCTTCGCGACGCTTGTTTCTCCCCGGAGGCATTGGATGCCTTCCATTCGGGAGACGCGTACCTTCATGCCGCTCAAAATGGTCTAGCCAGAGCCACGGAGCAGTATGTGAAAGACATACGAGTAAGGAAATTTTGATGGTTATATATATCAGTAGCCCCCGAGACATGAAACAGTTAGAATAACTGATTTAAGGATCATGTAATATACACGTTCTTTCGGAGAAGAATACCCAATTGTCCCAGGAGCTAGAAGAGTGCAAAGCCCAACTTGAGGTTGCACTAGCCGAGACAGGGGAGCCCAAGGAGATCCCCTCTGGTAATATATGCTTCAAAGAGATAAGTATTGTGTGAAGTGCGGCGTGTGTGCAAATCTGACAAACTAAATTGCAGATGGCGCCAGATTAGATGCGGAAAGGCAACAACTCCTACGCCAGCTAAAGGCTGGTGGGAGCGTACTGACAAAGGTGAGGCGGGAGAAGAATGATCTCCAAGATGCCAACACCAAGCTGGGCGTTGAACTGAAAGATGTTCGTGCCCAGCTGTCGGACTCCGCTAAGGAGAATCAGCGGCTTCGACGCGGCATATTTAGTAAGTGCTTAAACGAACTTTGGAAAAAGTGTCCGGCGAGGAAGTCGACTAACAGAGTAATGTCTGTAGGTGTGCTAACAGGTCGTCCTGCAGAGGAGATGCCCGGTTCTACGGGTGATCTTCTTCCCGAGCTCTTGCGACTGCACGAGCGAGTTCGGCAGGTGATGCAAGGCGTCGCCCAGGCCTTGTGGCCATCCGTCTCCATGCCCGAAGGCCTTGGAGAGCTTGCAGAGAAGCTTAAGGGAGTGCGGCTGCGCTTCCGATTGTGGAAGATATCTTCCTGCCGTCAAGGCGCTAGGGAGGCCTGGGCCATGGTAAAGACACGGTACATGAAGGCTGACCCGAACCACATGGCCGAGGTCGGACCTGTGGGGCCCGATGGGAAGGAGATCCCTGTAAGCTTAGTATACGGACAAGTAGAATTGGCCACAAAGTATTCCCAGCAGGACTATAAACTAGACAGCCTGTTAGATGGTATTGAAGAGGAATACAATTAGTCAGAATGACTATGTAATTTTAATTGACATGTGTAATGCCTTCTAGCTGGATTGTAGATCGTTTGTCATGGCCGAACTTTTCGCTTCAGCCTCGGGACCCGACGGTCCGGAGTGTGTCCGAATACTATCAATTAGTGGAATCCCCAAAAGCGGAAGAAGTGGGGTATGCGTGGAGACCAGGCGTAGGGGTCATTAGTGCTTGAACAGACAAGTGCCCAACTAGTTATGTTATATTACATGGTTAGTAAGAAACATCTTCCAGGGAGAATAGTTCCGTTAGGGGTTCCTTTCCCTAGGAGGCATGCCCTAAAGTGCATGTCCATGCTGCGAAAAGAGACGCAGAAAAAATCATCTGGGGGCGCATAAATAAATAAGTTAAAAGATCATCTTTAGTTCACCGACCGAATATTCCCTTAAGAACGCTAGCTTTCGGCTTCACCCAGTCTGAGGTACACATCCGGCTGACCCGGCAGTAACAATCGCAGAGGTGCTCCCTTTACCACCTAGCCGAACAATCAGGAATGTAGGGGTAAGCACAGGAGCCAGGCAACCCAGCTTGGCCAAAACTTAAGTCATATCGATGCATATAATGGTGAATAAAGGTACATGCAGAAGTGTGACACATGTGTTGGGCATGAAGCCCATATAAATAAGCTTCTGTTTAAAGAAGCCCCCAGGTTTAATGAGCGCGGATAGCGCGTCACTTATTTGGCCTTTAGAAGCTATAAGAGAAAGGAAGGGGAGAAGGAGGGAAATGTAAGACAGGAAATATGAAAAATGGACAGAGGAAGGAGACGAACACAGAGTCCGGCGCTAGGCATAGAATCTTCGGAGACGGGCTGCGTTCCATGGGTTCAGCTCGAGTCGGTTATCCGATGCATCTCGCAGGCGGTACGCTCCACCAGTCAGGACTTGGTCAATTATGAAGGGACCTTCCCACTTGGGCTTGAGTTTATCCTTTTTCTTGTCCGGCAGACGTAGAACTAATTCGCCAACGTTGTAATTTTTGGCCCGTACTTCTCTGCTTTGATATCTTCGAGCCTACTGTTGATAGAATGCGCAACGGGCTTTTGCCACGTCACGCTCCTCCTCCAAGGCGTCCAAACTGTCCTGCCGATCGAGCTCGCTTCTCTCTCTCTTCGTACATGCGCACTCGAGGTGAGTCATGAATTATGTCGTAGGGCAAAACTGCCTCTGCGCCGTACACCATGAAGAATGGTGTGTATCCGGTGGTGCGATTCGGCATGGTCCGCAGCCCCCAGAGTACGGAGTCGAGCTCCTCTACCCAGTGCGTATTAGATTCCTTAAGGGACGGCACTAATCTGGGTTTGATGCCGCTCATGATAAGACCATTTGCACGTTCTACCTGGTCGTTAGTTTATGGGTGATAGACGGAAGCGTAATCGAGCTTGATGCCCATGTTTTTGCACCAGAGTTTTACCTCGTCGGCCGTATAGTTCGTGCCGTTATCAGTGATGATGCTGTGGGGGACGCCATAACGGTGTACGACCCCGGATATAAAGTCTATGACCGGTCCGGATTCGGCCATCTTAACAGGCTTGGCTTCTATCCATTTGGTGAACTTATCCACCATGACCAGTAAGTATTTTTTCTTGTGGGTTCCGCCTTTAAGGGGTCCAACCATGTCAAGCCCCCAGACCGCGAAGGGCCAAGTGATGGGGATAGTTTGGAGGGTGGTGGGTGGCATATGGCTTTGGTTTGCAAAAAGCTGGCAACCGACGCATCGTTGGACTAAGTCCTGAGCGTCTGCCCGGGCCGTCGGCCAATAAAAGCCTGTACGGAAAGCTTTGCTTACGAGGGACCGAGCTGCAGCGTGATGACCACCGAGTCTGGCATGAATTTCAGCCAGCAGGTTCCGCCCTTCCTCTTCAGAGATGCACCTTTGAAGGACTCCGGTAGTGCTTTTCTTATAAAGCTCTCCCTCATGGATTTTATAGGCTTTAGATCGCCGCACTATGCAGCGTGCCTCGTTTTGGTCCTCTGGGAGTTCCTACCTAGTAAGGTAGGCTAGGAATGGTTCTGTCCACGAGGCGATGACGGCCATTATTACGTGGGCTGAAGGTGTAATTTCATTGGCAGAGCCTCCAATTATGTCAGATTGTTCGGTGTCGGGCAGTGCGGTTGGGTCTGGGCTGTTATTGCCCGGTTCCCCTTCCCATACTACGGATGGCTTGAACAGCCTTTCCAAGAAGATGTTGGGGGGGACTACATCGCGTTTTGCGCCGATGCGTGCCAGGACATCTGCCACCTGATTATTTTCCCGGGCTGTATGGTGAAATTCAAGCCCTTCGAACCGAGCTGACCTTTTTAAGACAGCGTTGCGGTAAGCTGCCATTTTTGTATCCTTGGCATCGAAGTCTCCATTTATTTGGGATATCGCGAGGTTCGAATCCCCGCGCACCTCGAGGCGGTGAATGCCCATGGATACTGCCATCCGGAGACCATGTAAAAGGGCCTCGTATTCGGCTGCATTGTTGGAGTCTGTGTACATAATCTCGAGTACATATTGAACTGTGTCTCCTGTGGGGGACATCAAAACGACGCCAGCCCCTAGACCGGCCAACATTTTGGAGCCGTCGAAATGCATGATCCAGTTTGAATATGTGCCGTACTCTTTAGGGAGTTCGGCCTCCGTCCATTCTGCGACGAAGTCGGCCAAAACCTGTGACTTAATAGCTCGTCGTGGCTTACAAGTTATGTCGAATGGGAGGAGCTCAATGGCCCATTTTGCAATCCGGCCCATTGCGTCGCGGTTGTTTATAATATCGTTAAGTGGTACTTCCGAGGCTACTATTATTGAACACTCTTGAAAGTAGTGTCGCAGCTTCCGGGATGCCATGAATACTGCGTACGCAATCTTTTGATAATGCGGGTACCGTGATTTGCATGGAGTGAGGACAGTGAACACATAATAGACCGGCTTTTGAAGGGGGAATTTGTGTCCGTTCGTTTCTCGTTCGACGACGAGCACTGCGCTTACAACCTAATGGGTTGCTGCAATGTACAATAGCATTGGTTCGCCAATGTTTGGCGCAGCCAGGACTGGATTTGTTGCCAATATGGCTTTTATTTCGTCGAGTCCGGCCGTGGCGGCATCCGTCCACTCGAAGTGTTCGGTGCGCCGAAGGAGGCGATAGAGGGGTAGTGCCTTTTCTCCCAAGCGGGAGATGAAGCGGCTTAGAGCCGCCACGCATCCGGTTAATTTTTGTATTTGTTTGAGGTCTTTTGGGACATCCAATTGTGACAAAGCTCGGATCTTGGCTGGATTTGCTTCAATTCCTCTACCGGATACAATGAAGCCCAAGAGCTTTCCGACTGGAACGCCGAAAACGCATTTTTCCGTGTTGAGCTTGATGTTGTATGTTCGGAGGTTATCAAATGTAAGCCTCAAGTCGTCTACTAGAGATTCGATGTGTCTTGTTTTTACGACCACATCATCTACGTATGCCTCCACTGTTTTGCTGATCTGGTTTGCCAGACATGTCTGAATCATGCGCTGATATGTTGCGCCGGCGTTTTTGAGCCCGAAGGGCATTGTGTTGAAGCAGAATGGGTCGTATGGTGTGATGAATGCCATTGCGGCTTGGTCTGACTCTGCCATCTTGATTTGATGGTAGCCGGAATATGCGTCAAGGAAACACAACGAATCGTGTCCTGCGGTAGCGTCGATAATTTGATCGATGCGGGGGAGGGGGAAGGGATCCTTTGGGCAGGCCTTGTTAAGGTCTTTGAAATCAACGCACAGGTGCCAGGATTTGTCCTTCTTTGGTACCATCACCAGGTTTGCTAGCCAGTCCGGATGTTTTATATCTCTAATGAATCCGGCCTCCAATAGCTTGGCTAGCTCCTCTCCCATGGCCTGCCTCTTGGGTTCGGAAAAACGCCGAAGAGCTTGTTTGACAGGTTTGAATCCTTTCAGGATATTTAAGCTGTGTTCGGCCAGCCTGCGTGGGATTCCTGGCATGTCTGAAGGGTGCCAGGCAAAAATGTCCCAGTTCTCGCGTAGGAACTCTCGCAGTGCGGCGTCTATATCAGGGTTTAATTTTGCCCCGATGGAAGCTGTTTTATTGGGGTCCGTTGGATGGACCTGGAATTTGACTATTTCGTCCGCTGGTTTAAAGGAGGTGGACTTGGACCTTTTATCGAGTATCACATTGTCTCTGTTCACCGTGGAGCACAGCGTAGTCAATTCCTCAGCCGCTTGGGCTTCGGATAGTGCCTCAAGGGCCAGTGCAGCTGTCTTATTTTTGGCGTGGAGTGCTATGTCCGGATCACTAGCGAGAGTGATAATTCCGTTCGGCCTGGGCATCTTGAGCTTCATGTACCCATAATGGGGTATTGCTTGGAAGATTGTAAATGCTTCCCGCCCTAGTAGAGCGTGGTATCCGCTACTGAACGGGGCCACATGGAACGTGACCTCTTCGGACCTGTAATTATCCGGCATGGCGAACACCACATCTAGTGTGATTTTTCCTGTACAGCGTGCTTCCCGACTGGGGATTATTCCTCTAAATGTTGTGCTGCTTCGCTCAATGCGGTTCCAGTCTATTTCCATTTTTTGAAGGGTTTCCTCATAAATGAGGTTCAATCCGCTGCCTCCATCCATGAGTACCTTGGTGAGGCGAAAGTCGTCCACTATTGGACTGAGGACCAATGCGGCTGGTGCTCGGGCTGTTCGGAATTTAGGTTCATCACCGGCATTGAAAGTAATAGCCGTGTCACTCCATGGGTTTATTGTTGCTACTTGGTAGACTTCGGCAAGGCTGTGGAGTGTTCTTTTTCACATATTATTTGATGCGAAAGTCTCTAAGACTGTTAATACCGTATTGGTGTCCCTAGGGTGGCTTTCTGTGGCCTCTGGAATTAGGAGATCTTCGCCAATTTTGGCCACCTGCCGGAGTATCCAACATGCTCTAAGGCTGTGAGTTGGTGTGGCACCCTCTGTACTGTGAATTTTACAGGGTCCGTTAAGCCATCCTTCCAGTACGGTTCCATGCCCTGTAGAGGGTTTTTGCTTTTTTGTATTTAACCTGGGTGTCTGGTGATGATGCACCCTTTTATTTCGGACTGGGTTTGTATTCAGGGCCGAAATGTCCCAAAATTTCATTTCGGTTTTCCAGGTGCTTTCCATCGCACAGTACTTTCGTACTATGGACGCCAAGTCAGCGAAGCGTGTAATATCACGGCGGCTTACGGCGTTGAGGATTCCCTTGTCCGTGCAATTATTGCAAAAGATTGAGATTGCGTCTTCCTCGTGGCAATCCTTTATCCTGTTCCTAACCAGGAGGAATCTGGCCCAGTAATGATGTACTGTTTCTTCGGGCTTTTGCCTGATTTGGGATAGATCGCTTATGTTCGGGTGGGTGGGTGTACTTAATTCCGAAACCTCACCCAATCTGAGACTCACAGGCCAAGGAGTTTCCGAACTCGAAAGTTTGGATTCTTGGATGTTGTCCAATGAATCCAGCCCATCGCCTGACTCTAGGTTCAAGTCTTGAGTGATATCCTCCCCTCCGTGAGTATCCGGCTTGGAGGGATCAGGAATCCGGACGTAGCTAGTCCTTAAGATAGATGAAGGGTCGCCGCACTTCCCTCTACCACGGCAACGTGATGGGTGACTTGGGGAGAGTTAATCTCTCTTAGATCGGGTTTAGGCCCAACCTGGTCGTAATCGGTAGCGACCCCCAGGGCAGCGATGCGATCCAAGAGCTCGTTTACGGAAGAGAGCTCCATTGGATCTAACTGCTCGGCGAGTTCCGAGCTGACATGAAGATTGCTTCTGATGACCCGAGAGGTCATCGTCGGCGTAGCAGCCGAATAGGCGGTCATAAGAAAACCACCTAGCCGGAGAGTTTGGCCGACAGCCAAAGCTCCCTTAGCAATGGTGCCGTCTTTAAAGACGGGATGAGGCATCCTTCCTGATGGCGACAGCATAGAGGAACTCTCAATGAAATCACCAATGTCGGTGTCAAAACCAGCGGATCTCGGGTAGGGGGTCCCGAACTGTGCGTCTAGGCGGATGGTAACACGAGGCAAGGGACACGATGTTTTACCCAGGTTCGGGCCCTCTTGATGGAGGTAAAACCCTACGTCCTTCTTGATTAATATTGATGATATGGGTAGTACAAGAGTAGATCTACCACGAGATCAAGGAGGCTAAACCCTAGAAGCTAGCCTATGGTATGATTGTTGTTCTGTCCTATGGACTAAAATCCTCCGGTTTATATAGACACCGGAGAGGGTTAGGGTTACACAAAGTCGGTTACAATGGTAGGAGATCTACATATCCGCATCGCCAAGCTTGCCTTCCACGCCAAGGAAAGTCCCTTCCGGACACGGAACGAAGTCTTCAATCTTGTATCTTCAAAGTCCAGGAGTCCGGCTGAAGGTATAGTCCGGCTATCCGAACACCCCCTAATCCAGGACTCCCTCACCTATATACATGATCATACCTAGATATTCTCATAACTATGCTCAATTCTGTCAATTGCTCAACAGTAATTTGTTCACCCACCGTAAAAATACTTATGCTCTTGAGAGAAGACACTAGTGAAATCTATGGCCCCCGGGTCTATTCTCATCATATCAATCTTCCATCACTTTATTATTGCTTTGCTTTTTACTTTGCTTTTTATTTTACTTTGCATCTTTATACCAAAAATATTATCTATCATCTCTATCAGATCTCACTCTCGTAAGTGACCGTGAAGGGATTGACAACCCCTAATCGTGTTGGTTGCATTGAGCTATTTGTTTTGTGTAGGTATGAGGGACTTGCGTGTAGCCTCCTACTGGATTGATACCTTGGTTCTCAAAAACTGAGGGAAATACTCTTACTCTACTCTACTGCATCACCCTTTCCTCTTCAAGGAAATCCAACGCAGTGCTCAAGAGGTAGCAGGAAGATTTCTGGCGCCGTTGCCGGGGAGTCTATGCAAAAGTCAATATACCAAGTACCCATCACAATCCCTTATCTCTCGCATTACATTATTTGCCATTTGCCTCTCGTTTTCCTCTCCCCCACTTCACCCTTGCCGTTTTATTCGCCCTCTCTTTTCCGTTTGCCTTTTTATCGCTTTCGTCGTCATGGCTAGTCTTATATCTTCTCCGTTGTCTCTCGAGAATGAATTTCTAAATTTTAAACAAAGGGAGGGAGAAAATCTAAAAGACGCTTAGTATAGAATTTGCCATACTCAAAATAGATCTACCAGGAAGCAATCTACTTCAGTTCTTCTCCGTAATTTCTATGTAGGTGCTAATCCTTGGTATAGATATATCCTTGATACCATTACCGGAGGGAATTTCTTGGGTAGCCATATTTTTTATTCTTATAATGCTATGATTGATTTATTTGGCTCACAACCTCTTTTGGTTAATGGGACTATGTTAACTTTGGAGCATGTAATGCAAAGACTTGAAATTATTGAAAATAAAGTTGCTACCATTGAGTTAATTGAAAATCTAGATAAAAAGATCCACAATCAAATTACCCAATATGGATCTAAGGTAGGAGTAACCTTGAAAAATATTAAGGAGAAGGAACCCATAGTTAATGAGAGAATAAATCAAGATTCCACTAGAATCGATAAACTTGACGATATCATTACCAACTTGGGAACCGCTTTTTCTTCCGTAAAGAATACTCCAAATCCTCCTACTAAAATTGCCAAGGTTATGTATGTTCCTAAAAATAAGGGTGAATCCTCTAGTAAGGAAATTGCGGATCTTAAATCTATAAGTATTCATCCCAATCTTTTTGCTATCATTAAGGAACCATTTGCTACGAATGAATTTTTTGATCTTGTGCCTAAAATTTTGATAATTACTAGAAAGAAAGAAATTTCTAAGGAAGGTAGATGTCTCATTGAAGAATTTCCTACCAAAGATGGCAATACCTAGATCTATCCTCGCTTTTATGCCTAGCTAGGGGCGTTAAACGATAGCGCTTGTTGGGAGGCAACCCAATTTTATTTTTAGTTTTTTGCTTTTGTTTCTGTTTAGGAATAAATAATCCATCTACCTTCTGTTTAGATGTGGTTTTATGTTTTAATTAGTGTTTGTGCCAAGTTAAACCTATAGGATCTTCTTGGATGATAGTTATTTGATCTTGCTGTAATTTTCAGAAACTTTCGGTTCACGAAAACAATTGTTAAAAATCACCAGAACATGATAAAATAGTGATTCCAATTGCTGCTGATCAATAAACAAATTTCCTAGGTTGTCCTAGTTTGGCTGATTTTTTGGAGTTCCAGAATTTTTCGTTAGTTACAGATTACTACAGACTGTTCTGTTTCTGGCAGATTCTGTTTTTCGTGTGTTGTTTGCTTGTTTTGATGTGTCTGTGGCTAGTAAAATAGTTTATAAACCATAGAGCAGTTGGAATACAGTAGGTTTAACACCAATATAAATAAATAATGAGTTCATTGCAGTACCTTGATGTGGTATTTTGTTTTCTTTCACTAACGGAGCTCACGAGATTTCTGTTGAGTTTTGTGTTGTGAAGTTTTCAAGTTTTGGGTGAAATCTTTTGATGGATTATGGAACAAGGAGTGGCAAGAGACTAATCTTGGGGATGCCCATGGAATCCCCAAGATAATCCAAGGACTCCCAAAAGTCAAAGCTTGGGGATGCCCCGGAAGGCATCCCCTCTTTCATCTACTTCCATCGGTAATTTTACTTGGAGCTATATTTTTATTCACCACATGATATGTGTTTTGCTTGGAGCGTCTTGTATTATTTGAGTCTTTGCTTTTTAGTTTACCACAATCATCCTTGATGTACACACCTTTTGAGAGAGCCATACATGAATTGGAATTTGATAGAATACTCTATGTGCTTCACTTATATCTTTTGAGCTTTATAGTTTTGCTCTAGTGCTTCACTTATATCTTTTAGAGCACGGTGGTGGATTTGTTTTATAGAAACTATTTATCTCTCATGCTTCACTTAGATTATTTTGAGAGTCTTAAATAGCATGGTAATTTGCTTAAAAATCTTAATATGCTTTGTAAGATTTGTAAGACTTTCTTCTGAGTGCGTTGAATACTAAGAAAAGTTTGATGCTTGATAATTGTTTTGAGATATGAAGATGGTGATATTAGAGTCATGCTAGTTGAGTAGTTGTGAATTTGAGAAATACTTGTGTTAAAGTTTGTGATTCCCGTATCATGCACGTATGGTGAACCGTTATGTGATGAAGTCGGAGCATGATTTATTTATTGATTGTCTTCCTTATGAGTGGCGGTCGGGGACGAGCGATGGTCTTTTCCTACCAATATATCCCCCTAGGAGCATGCGCGTAATACTTTGCTTTGATAACTTCTAGATTTTTGCAATAAGTATATGAGTTCTTCATGACTAATGTTGAGTCCATGGATTATACGCACTTTTCCCATCCTTCCACCATTGCTAGCCTCTCTAATACCACGCACTTTTCCCCGGTATCATACACCCACCATATACCTTCCTTAAAACAGCCACCATACCTACCTATCATGGCATTTCCATAGCCATTCCGAGATATATTGCCATGCAACTTTCCACCGTTCCGTTTATTATGACACGCTCCATCATTGTCATATTGCTAGCATGATCATGTAGTTGACATAGTATTTGTGGCAAAGCCACTGTTCATAATTCTTTCTGAAAGTGCAACTATCCCTGGGTGGTTTTGGTAATTCCTAACAACATATAGCTCATTGAGCTAACATTATTCCGAGATTAATATTTCAGGAAAAGCTCAATGAATGGCATGGCATGGATGAGGAAAGTGGATCCCTCAAAATTCTAAGGACAAAAAGTTTGGCTCAAGCTTGAAGCTCAAGACTCTACATTTTATATTTTAGTGATCCAAGATCACATTGAGTCTATAGGAAAAGCCAATACTATCAAGGAGGGATGAGGTGTTGCTTAATGGCTTGCTTGCTCAAAGTGCTTAGTGATATGCTCCAAAATCCTCAACTACCTTCCCACATCCACATATGACCTAAACCAATAGTCAAACTCGGCCCCACTGATTCTTTCTATCCGGCGCCACCGAATTTCAGATGTCATAGCCACTGCCACAAACCCTAGGCAAATCGGTCTCACCGATAGGGATCTCGGTCTCATCGAGATGGGATTGTAATCTCTCTGTTTCCCTTCGTAACGTTTCGGTCTTACCGAGATGAGCGATCGGTCCCACCGAGATTGCAATGTAAACTCTTTGTTTCCCTTTTGTAACATTTCGGTCTCACCGAGATGAGCGAATCGGTCCCACCGAGTTTACCTGACCAACTCTCTGGTTAGCTTATTACCAAAATCGGTCGCACTGAGTTTGTGCAATCGGTCACACCGAGATTACGTTATGCCCTAACCCTAACCATATCGGTCCTACCGAGTTGCATCTCAGTCCCACCGAAAATCCTAACGGTCACTAGGTTTGCTGAATCGGTCCGACCGAGTTTAACTATTCGGTCCCATCGAGTTTGGGTGTGTAACGGTTAGATTCTGTGTGGACACTATATATACCCCTCCACCCACTCTTCATTCGTGGAGAGAGCCATCAGAACATATCTACGCTTCCAGTACACATTTTCTGAGAGAGAACCACCTACACTTGTGTTGAGGTCAAGATATTCCATTCCAACCATATGAATCTTGATCTCTAGCCTTCCCCAAGTTACTTTCCACTCAAATCTTATTTCCACCAAATCCAAATCCTGTGAGAGAGAGTTGAGTGTTGGGGAGACTATCATTTGAAGCACAAGAGCAAGGAGTTCATCATCAACACACCATTTGTTACTTCTTGGAGAGTGGTGTCTCCTAGATTGGCTAGGTGTCACTTGGGAGCCTCCGACAAGATTGTGGAGTTGAACCAAGGAGTTTGTAAAGGGCAAGGAGATCCGCCTACTTTCGTGAAGATCTACCGCTAGTGAGGCAGTCTTCGGTGGGCGACCGGCTATGATGGAATAGACAAGGTTGCTTCTTCGTGGACCCTTCGTGGGTGGAGCCCTCCGTGGACTCGTGCAACCGTTACCCTCTGTGGGTTGAAGTCTCCATCAACGTGGATGTACGATAGCACCACCTATCGGAACCACGACAAAAACATCCGTGTCTCCAATTACGTTTGAATCCTCCAAACCCTTCCCTTTACATTCTTGCAAGTTGTTGCATGCTTTACTTTCCGCTGCTCATATACTCTTTTGCATGCTTGCTTGAATTGTGTGGAGATTGCTTGACTTGTGCTAAGATAGCTAAAATCTGCCAAGAACTAAAATTGGGAAAAGGCTAGATTTTTATTTGGTCAAGTAGTCTAATCACCCCCCTCTAGACATACTTTCGATCCTACAAGTGGTATCAGAGCTTTGGTCTCCATTTGCTTTGATTTCCATAGCTTTTGGTGGTCATAGCCTTGGTTTCACAACCTAGGAGAGTATGGCATGTAGCGAGGGAAATTATCACCGTAGAGGTCCTTACTTTGATGGTACTAATTTTGCTAGTTGGAAGCATAAGATGAAAATGCATATTCTTGGACATAACCCCGCCGTTTAGGCAACTGTGTGTATTGGCTTGCAAGGTGAATTCTTTGATGGGAAAGAACCGAACCGTGAAGCCACCGCGGAAGAGTTGAAAATGCTGTAATACAATGCTCAAGCTTGTGATATCCTCTTCAACGGATTGTGCCCCGAAGAATTCAACAAAATCAGCCGTCTTGAGAATGCAAAGGAAATTTGGGATACTTTGATTGATATGCACGAAGGTACCGACTCCGTCAAGGAATCCAAATTGGATGTGCTTCAAAGTCAACTTGACAAGTTCAAAATGAAGGATGGTGAAGGTGTCGCTGAAATGTACTCTAGGCTTGCTCTTATCACAAATGAGATTGCCAGCTTAGGGAGTGAAGAGATGACCGATAGATTCATCATCAAGAAGATCCTAAGAGCCTTGGATGGAAAATATGATACCGTGTGCACATTGATCCAAATGATGCCCAATTACAAAGATCTCAAGCCAACGGAAGTCATTGGAAGAATTGTTTCTCATGAGATGTCACTCAAGGAAAAATAGGAACTTCACAACAAATCAAGTGGTGCTTACAAAGCCTCATTTGAAGCCCCCACATCATCGAGTGAGAAACAAACCTTCAATGAAGAATTGAGCTTAATGGTGAAGAACTTCAACAAGTTCTACAAGAGTAGAAGCAAAGAGAGAAGTTCCAAGTCAAGGTCCTACAATGACAAAAGATCTTCTAGTCGAGAGTGAAACTGCTACAATTGTGGAAGGCCCGGAGACTATTCCAATGAGTGTACGGCCCCTTACAAGAGAAGAGAAGATTCTCCCAAGAGAATAAGTAGAAGAGAAGAATCACCATCTAGAGAAAGAAGGAGTAGAGATGATCGTTATGAACGAAGACCCTCACGGAGAAGCAAGGATTCGGAAACAAAGGACAGGTCATCAAGGAGCTACACAAAACGAAGACATCAAGCTCATGTTGGTGAATGGGTATCCGGCTCCGACTCCGACAACCACTCCGAGAGAAGCTATCACTCCAACTCCGAATATACTCAAGATGAAGGTGTTGCCGGTCTAGCACTTGTGACAACCAACTCCTACGACATATTTGACTCACCAAATGAAGGAGTTGGAACATGCTTCATGGCTAAAGGCCCAAAGGTATCACACCCCGAGTATGTTGATTTCAATAGTGATGAAGATGACTTGTTAGGTGATGATGATTTACTTATTGGCAACTCTAGTGATGAATACTATGATGAAACGTATATTAATTATGCTAATCAAGATAAAACGAATGACAATGATAAGGAGAAGATTGATTCTCTAACTAAAGAACTAAACACTCTTAAGTTAGCTCATGAAACTATCTTAGGAGATCATCGAGAACTTTTAAGGACTCATGAGAAATTACGCTTTGAAAAGCTCAACCTTGAGCAAGAGCATGAGTTCTTAAAAGCAATCAATGATGATCTTCGTGAGAAAAGTTCTTCTTACATTGCCAAGCGTTTACTCTTATCCACTTACATGCCTCAAGTCAAGTCTAGTAACAAGAACAAGAAAGATTCTTCCTCTAGTAGTAACAATAATCATGCTATATCCAGTATTGTTGCTTCTAGTAGTTCTCTTGATTCCACTAATGCTTCTCTTAGCCAAGTTACACTTGAGCAAGAAAATAGCTTATTGAAGGGAATTATAGAGAAAGGTGTTTACAAGAGCCTTGCCGGAAGTAAGCAATTCGAGGAAATTGTACGCAAGCAAGGAAGGCACCGGAAGAATCAAGGTGTTGGTTTTGAACGAAAGTTCAATGCCAATGGAGTTGAGTGGGAAGAAGATCAATACCCCAAGGCGAAGTTTGTTCCTCAACAAGAGAAGAATGATCCTACTTCTTTCAAAGGGACACAAGCTCAAGATGATCTTCCACCACAAGACCACAAGCAAAAAGGCAAGGACAAGCTTCAAGAGGAAATTGATGCATTTGAAGAAGCTCCTAAGGCCTTGGTCAAGTGGGTTCCCAAGACTACATCAAGTTCCACTTCATCAAGTACAACTACAACTCCGAGGATTCCCATCAACATGGTGTGGATCCCGAAGAAGAAGAACTAGAGAGTTCTTGAGGGTGACTCTGCCAACATACTTCACTCTTATCATTTTGGCAAGAACAAGTGCAATCAACTTCCACATCTTGCACTAGTTCAAGGAGTCACAAACCCTCTTGTTGGTAAGACAAGGGACACGGTAACCTAAAAGCTTTCATAGACATCATCTTGTGTGTGCATCACTCTATGTCTATGGATATTCATGTTTGTTCCTTGTGGGACTAACCCGTGTAGGTATTGAAAGTGCAATTCACTCCAATGGATAGCTCCAAATGATCTACATCAACATTGAGCATCCACATCTTCAACATCTACATGAAGTCATCATCGACAAAACCCAAGGTTAGTTCATCCCTCTTAGGGGGGATATCACATCTAGGGGGAGCTTTACTCTAAGAATTGAGCTAAAGCAACTCTAATGGTGTGAACACAACAATGCTTTATGTAAAAGTGGTAACCCCACTTGTGCTTAAATGATGAGTATGACCTATGATCAAATGTTCTCATTTGACTCCTAAGTCAATATACTCATATATAGATGACCTAGTCATCGCCAATTGTTTGATAGATGCTAGAATTGGTTGTGCATGCTTTGCCACATATTTCAATTGCCATTTTATTGTGTGAGCATGTTGATTGCATATTTTACTAATTCGAGGACATCCACTTGTTGTATTGATTGATTGGTTTTCTTTTCTTTTGCCAAGTGGATGGACAAGAATGCCTAAGAATCCTCTCTAGCTATCTATGCTTTTCTCGTCTCAAACTCTATTCATGCTACATCACAAAATTTGATCAAGTCAGATTCAAACCACTCTGTGTGAGGAGCAGTCGGAGTCCCCGATTCGTCATAGGCTTAAACTTCCAAAACTTCTTTGCGCGTTTCGGTCTGACCGATTCATCCATTTTGGTCATACCGAGATCACTAAGTCGATCTAGGTTTTCAATCTCGGTGCAACCGATTTGAACCTTTCGGTCACACCGAGTTTCAGTAACTACTTGCAGTTATGAATCTCGGTGCCACCGAGTTGTTCCACTCGGTCACACCGACAGGGTCGAGCTATATATACCCACGGGCAAAAAATTTGGAAATTTCTCCGAAGTCTTTTCGCCCGCGCTTAGCCCGCTCTGCCTCCAGGGTCTCCGGATCATCCTCCTCGTCGCCAGTTGCCTCCTGCCGCTGGTCTCCGCCACCGTCAACGGAAATCATTCCCGTCGTTGCCGCCGTAGCAAGTTCATCGCCGAACTAGGGTATGAACTTGATCACTGTGCTATCCTCAATCCGATTCCTAGCACATTGTGTTTGCTATGAATCTTGCCACGATTGAAATGATCTTATCTAGTCAAAACACTCCGTAGATTAGAGTTGAATTGAAAATTTAGGGTTAGGTTTCCGCCAAAACCATCTCGGACCATCCGAGTTGTGGAACTCGGTACCACCGATTCGGCTCAGGCCATTGCACATGAGATTCTCGGTCTGACCGAGAATTGAAAATCGGTGTGATCGAGTTCAGGACTTTGTGAAACCCTAGCAGTCTCAGTGCCACCGAACTGTGACTCGGTCTGACCGAGTTCACTAGTTTTGGTTCCAACAGCTGCTTCGGTATCACCGAGTTTACAAATCGGTTGATCTGAAATGCTTTCTGAGGAAAACTAAAACTAAGTTTTTGATTCATTCTTTTGCAAAAACCTCTGTATTTTGTGATGCTTATCCACTCTAGCTCATCTACAATCTATTCACAGGGTCAGCTGTCAGTGTTTGCATCATGTCTGATCAGAGTGACAGTCAAAACAAGTCAGAGGAGCGAGTTCACATGAGTGAGGGCACTAGTCCCTCTAGCAGCTCAGATGATGGAAGCAGGAGCACTCCCAGCAACTTGCCCAAAGCTGCCACCAGAACAAGGAAGAAGAAAACTTCAGAGTCTAAGGATGAAGACTATGTGGCAGTTGAAGATGATGCCACATCAAAGAAGAAAGTGCTTAAAAAGTAATATGGCACATCTGCTTCAACCAAGCCAGGTCTGAAGACCAAGAGGTCAGCAGGGAGACAGCCAATGCCTAAAGCTAGAGCCTCCTCTCAAGCATCTTTGGAATCTCAACCCAAAGAGGCTGCTGCAAAAGAGAAGAAGGAAAGAAAGAGGGGCAGATGGTGCAAGAAAGTTGATCCAATGGCAGAATTTGAGAAGCACTCTTCTGAAGAAGAAGAAGAAGAAGAAGAAGAAGAAGAAGAAGAAGAAGAAGAAGAAGAAGAAGAAGAAGAAGAAGAAGAAGAAGAAGAGGAAGAGGTTGCTGCACCAGCACCTAAGGCCCAGAAGCTTATGGGTGATGCTATCAGGACAGGGGATGCTTCATCAAAGCCCAAAGAAGCACCCAAAGCTGCCTCCAAGCCCAAGACTGCACCAAAGAGGAATACTAGAAACATATCTGCTGCTGAGAAGAACAAGGCCCCAGTGCCTGAGACTGTTGTTGAAGAAGAATATGAAGAGCATGTTCTGAGAAAATTAAAGCCAAAAATTCCATACCACAATGATGCTCATCCTATGGCTGATAACATGAAGATCAGGAGAGACTTGGGACTGAGGAAATGGAGAGAGATAGACCCATATGCTACAAGAATAAGAACTGTTGTGGATTACAGGTTCCACACAAAGGAACAACAAGATTTCTATGAGACGGTGCTGCTTGACAAGAAACCTATTGTGTGTGACATGAGGTGGGTCGACTGGACCTACATGAAGGAGAATGAGGAACACTATCCTGGTGTGTATGATAGTTTCAAGGCTTGTGGAGTTGATGAGTTTGTGGCTCAAAAGCTCACTAAGTGGAATGATGAACTTATCATGCAATTCTACTCCACAGCTCATTTCTACCCAGATGGAAGAATTGTCTGGATGTCTGAAGGCACTAGATACTAGTCTACAGTTGCAGAATGGGCTCAGTTGATCAATGCCCCAGAAGAGCAAGAAGATGACTTGGATGTATATGCCAAGAAGAAGAAGGATCACAACTCCATGGCCAGCATGTACAAGGAAATTCCAGATGCAGACCTTGAGACTCACCAGTTTGGGTCAGTGAAACATCTGTTGTCAGGACTGCCTACTATCAATTGGATACTAAGGCATACTCTTCTGCCCAAGTCTGGAGATCATAGGATGATCAGAGGCCACTCCATAAATCTTCTACATATATTTGATGTGCCACAAAAGTTCAAGGTCATGAGTCTCATTGTTGAAACTATCAAGAGGACTGCTGCAGACCAAAAGAGAAGCTGTGGGTATGCCCCACAAATCCAGGAGTTGATTAACTCAAAGATGGGTACTGGCACATACTTCTTGGACAAGGAACACTTGGCCATCTATCCAGATTTTGAGGACAACCAAGTGGTTATGAATGAAGATGAGCCATCCTCAGTACAAGCACAAGCCAAGAGAGAGAAGGCAAAGACAGAAAAAGCTGCAAAGATGCCAACCCAGGAGGAGGCATCTCAGTATCTTCTAAAAAGCAAGCAAGATCAGCTTGGCTACTTGATTGCATCCACTCTAAGGATTGAGAAAGGACTGGCCACCCTGACTTGAAACCAGGAGAGCTTGGAAATAATCATGGAGCAGAAGTTCTATGACATCGATGTGAAGGTAACTGAGATCCAGTTTGTTGTGGAGCAACTTCAGGATGACATGCAGGAGAGGAAGGGCAAGACAACAACTGAGGCATTTGCCAGAGTGCCTAGAGCTCAGAGGTCAACTGCAGTACCAGTACCAGACACTAGAGCCACTTCATCTGCACCAGCTATAGCTTCAGTGCCACCAGCTCCAGCACCTACCCCAGCAGCTCCATCTACTTTGACTGAAGCCTTCATTCTTGGAGTTATCCGGACACCACCACCTGAATACCAAGCTTGAGAGATGTTTTAGTGCTATGCATTTTCTGTGAACTTTTTGGTAACTTGTTGCCAAAGGGGAGAAAATGTATAGATCATAGGCTTCGAGAGAGAGCGTTGCTTTTTATTCTCTCTTGCTTTGGTGGTTGAACTTTATTTGCTTGTTTGTGATACTTGGATGATCATGTGTGTTTGATCATATGCTACATTAATGCTTGTTGGATGATACTATCTTTTTATCCCTATTTGATCATTCACTTTGCTTGGTGATGAGTGCATGTATTTAATTCTTATCATTTTGAGCGCTCCACCAAGATGTATGTGACATGGAAGAGTAACCCATGATCCTAACTCATTGTGCATTTGCAGTCCAAAGCAAATCTTAAGATATGCACAAATTTAGGGGGAGCTCTTGCTTTTCATATACTTCTCAAAGCGACAATATCTTTCACTCTTATTATCATTTGTCGAAGCTTTGATATATATGTTGTCATCAATTACCAAAAAGGGGGAGATTGAAAGTGCAACTATCCCTGGGTGGTTTTGGTAATTCCTAACAACATATAGCTCATTGAGCTAACATTATTCCAAGATTAATATTTCAGGAAAAGCTCAATGAATGGCATGGCATGGATGAGGAAAGTGGATCCCTCAAAATTCTAAGGACAAAAAGTTTGGCTCAAGCTTGAAGCTCAAGACTCTACATTTTACATTTTAGTGATCCAATATCACATTGAGTCTATAGGAAAAGCCAATACTATCAAGGAGGGATGAGGTGTTGCTTAATGGCTTGCTTGCTCAAAGTGCTTAGTGATATGCTCCAAAATCCTCAACTACCTTCCCACATCCAGATATGACCTAAACCAATAGTCAAACTCGGCCCCACCGATTCTTTCTATCTGGCGCCACCGAGTTTCAGATGTCATAGCCAGTGCCACAAACCCTAGGCAAATCGGTCTCACCGATAGGGATCTCGGTCTCACCGAGATGGATTGTAATCTCTCTGTTTCCCTTCGTAACATTTCGGTCTTACCGAGATGAGCGATCGGTCCCACCAAGATTGCAATGTAAAGTCTTTGTTTCCCTTTTGTAACATTTCGGTCTCACCGAGATGAGCGAATCGGTCCCACCGAGTTTACTTGACAAACTCTATGGTTAGCTTATTACCAAAATCGGTCGCACTGAGTTTGTGCAATCGGTCACACCGAGATTACGTTATGCCCTAACCCTAACCATATCAGTCCTACCGAGTTGCATCTCAGTCCCACCGAAAATCCTAACGGTCACTAGGTTTGCTGAATCGGTCCGACCGAGTTTAACTATTCGGTCCCATCGAGTTTGGCTAATCGTGTGTAACGGTTAGATTTTGTGTGGAGGCTATATATACCCCTCCACCCACTCTTCATTCGTGGAGAGAGCCATCAGAACATACCTACACTTCCAATACACATTTTCTGAGAGAGAACAACCTACACTTGTGTTGAGGTCAAGATATTCCATTCCAACCATATGAATATTGATCTCTAGCCTTCCCCAAGTTTCTTTCCACTCAAATCTTCTTTCCACCAAATCCAAATCCTGTGAGAGAGAGTTGAGTGTTGGGGAGACTATCATTTGAAGCACAAGAGCAAGGAGTTCATCATCAACACACCATTTGTTACTTCTTGGAGAGTGGTGTCTCCTAGATTGGCTAGGTGTCACTTGGGAGCCTCCGACAAGATTGTGGAGTTGAACCAAGGAG